>NC_091499.1:14831559-14995059 GCF_947461875.1 Haliaeetus albicilla | reverse complement strand
TCTATTTTGACATTTTTAATACAAACCCATTTACTTCTTTGTGAATAGTTGTTTCTATGCATGTGTATATATTGTATGGCCACTAATATATTGAATAGTTGTAGCTTTATTTCAGGATACAAGGTGGTGCTGTTTCTTTTTAAAACTGAAAATAATGTGTTGATATGATCCTGCAGAAAGCAGTAGTAGGGACACAATATCTCATCAAGTGTAGTGCTTCTAAGAAGCCAGCTTCTCTATATCTAATTCTATTTAATTGCTATGCAGTTAAATAAGACATACATACATATATATGTTCATATGTGCACATGTATATGCATCCCAATAAGCAGTTTTAAAGCAATAACAGACTTCAGCCTTGTACATAATGCTGAATTTGAGTATCTGCATGCAGGGTCAGTCTCTTACATTAAAATTAACCTACATTTTCGTGTAGAACTAAGGTACTGGCAACTTCTTGAAGAGTGATTCTTTTCTCTGTACCATACATGAATGAAGGATATTGGAGCATTTGAAACTCTTGCAGTTTTACATAAATATTAAAGTTCTGTGACCTACTTATGCTTTTGGCCTTTATGTCAATTAGCTCACTGTAAAATTATGACAGAGCTTTTATTTTTAATTAAAAATTAGAAATGTGACACATCAAAAAGAAAACAAGTGAATTGCCAAAACAAATAATTACATGATTTACACTCTTGCAGCACTATGCTCTTCCCAAATCCTTCCCTTCTCCCCAGTACTCACTGTTGCCAACATAAATGTTATACCATGGACTGCAAGACTCATTTTCTGAGCTCTCTGCTGACTGACATATTGTCTTCTTTTAGATCTTTTTTTGCAAGGTTCACTATGCAGCCACATGCTGATAAGTCTTTCTGGGTAGCAGAAGACATTTGGTACCTTGCAGGGTCAGGCCCTTGCATGAGGTACACAAAATAACCACAGCCCTTCTGAAAGCTTGCATTTTGTGAAAGAATTCAAGGAACCTTAGACTGTGGATTAATGAAATATCAGGCTAAATGAACAACAAGAAACTATTAAAATATATTAATATAATAATATTGCTTCCATTAGCATAGATTTTTCAAAATACCCATTGTGTTAAGATTCATGATCCTGAGAAGGTCTTATGTTATAGTCAAACTGTGTACATGTACAGTTCCACTGAAGGTGATGGGCTTACTTACATAAGAGATATTCATGACTAAGTCTTTGCTGAACTGCAGACCTCAATTTCTATAGATGCCAAAATAGATTGCTCATCTTGCCAACAGATTCTTCTTATATAATCAGGAAAAAAAATAAGTCATTTTGAACACCTCCACAACGTGCCCAAGTTATTACATCCTGAGTATCCTAGACAGTATCTTCTGGGACTAAAATACTTTTTATTGAGCAGACTGTTAAAATATACTACTAAGTTCAATAGATTTTTTTGCATTCGTGCTTTCTGTTGAAATGCAGCCCAGGTAAAAGTTTTATTGGTTAGTCTCTACAGTTACATAAAATTATTTTGTACATAGTTGAACATAGCCACAGAGTCACGATATTTGATTGCAATCTACCTCTCTTGTTTTGTATGGTTTTATCCTTAGAACCTACCTCCAGCACCTACTTTTTATATATAGTGTAAACACATATATACATGTGCACAAAAGTTTTATTTTTAATCCTTTTACAAAATAACCTTAGTGATACATAATTTTCCTAAGTAAGTAACTAAATCATTTCCACAATTACCAGTAAACGCGAAGAAATACTCACATAGATTTCGTAGTTACCATCATAAGCTGTTTAATGGATGACTATTTCAATCATTAATTCTCATAACCAGCTGGGGTTTTATATCTAAATACAAGGCAAGTGATTCTCATCTTACAGGATAATAATGAGGGAAACAGATCTTTAAGACACTCTCAGAATATGTTCTAATAAAAACTTGCATCATGTTATATGTCCTTCTCTCTTCTGATGGCATGACTGATACTTCCCAATATTTATAGCTGATAACATAAACATTGGCCTTGTTGAGCAATTATGAATGTTGAGGTCATTCAGATCAAAAAACCTAAAATGGAATAGCTGTATACCTAGGTAATCCTCTGTAAAGGTTTTCACTACACAGTCCTAGAATCTGTCTGAAACTATAAATAGACAGCCTCTAAGATAGGAAAAGCTCCTTCTGGGTTTTGATGTTGCCTACTGTCCATTAGTCTCTCAGTTCAGCTACAAATTAACAAACAGTGGACTTTCTTAACCAAGCACTAATTTGAGAAAGTTAATGCAAACATGCTAGAATTTGCCTTTTGTGACATATGTCTCTTTCCTAATCCTCTCTTTTAGACTGACTTTTTCATTCCTTTTTATGCAGGTTATCTAAATGGGAATATCTATTTAAAGAGCAATACAGAAAGTCCAAAATTATGATAAAAGGTATAATTATCTAGCAAGTAAAGGTCAATAAACTTAAGTCATAAAACTAGGTGACTAAGTAGATGACTAAAGTCAGGTTAATTTAACAGGGACTAGTAAATCTCTACTTAATGAAAGGTGTAGAAATCTAAGGGAAAAAAGAAATAATGATTGAATGAGAAATGTATACTACAACATTATCATATCTTACATAAGAATGTAGCAGTAGGGGTAACACTGGTTATGGGAAAAATTACCTTACTGGCATGGATGAAGTTGTCTTTAGATGACAATGAAGTCTAGACAAAAACATGAATCTGACAGCTTCTGAGTCCTAAGGGAAGAGTTTGAGGTAATGGAAAAGGTTTTGTCTTTATCAGGACAGAAGCACAATTGAAATCTCCACTGAGTATTGTACACATTTAGAGTGAAGAGGGGAAATAATAGATTTACAAATTCCAGAAGTCATTATTTGGAGCATGGGTATATATTTTAAGGTAAAATTCACAGATTTTGAGTACATATGGAATCACATACTAGCACATTAACTATGAAGCACTGCTCATTTCCCCGTATGAACTAATGATTGATGGACAAAAGGGAAATCTGAGCTTTTGGACTATACACTAGAATACATAATGCATTACATTTTCCAATTATGCTTATCACCTAGTGGAAGGTCACCAGCAAGCATATCATTGAAATGATCTGATTGAGCATGCTGTTCAGGATTTCCCATTTGTGGTTTGTGGTTTTTTTTTTCCTATCTGCATTTGCACATTATGCATGGTAGCTTTCACCCTGTATTCATGAGATGCAGGTTTATTTTTGTTCTCTTACTGATTATTTATAATTATTCCTCATATCAGGAGGTCTGATCCAAATATCAGTGAAGACAGTAAAATTCATTCAGGGATTTCAAAGGGCTTTGAATTAGATCTAAGTTTGCAACTTTGTTCAATTTTATGATGATTACAATAATCATTAGACCAACTTAGACATTAAAAGTAACTTTCATTCAAATATGGGAGTGAAGCTAGGTATTGTTATGCTTTTTGATGGTTAGAAAAGGGTTAAAGAATTTTATTTTACTTTATAGCACTCTCCTTAATAAATTAATTTGAAAAACTGTTTGTAGTTCAATCATTAAGCATTAATGTCATTGGGATTTATGCTGGATACCTAGGAGAAAATTAACTGCATGATATCAATAGATTTGGGGGATCTTCAAGTGTGTACGAAACAGGCATTCAGTACTGACATAAATGACCGTATGAAATAAGGTTCACTACCCAGAAACTCCTTCTCGGTTCCCTCGAGTCAGCCAAAAATATTTTTATAGACAGACGTCATTTGTTGTTTTCTGTTGAAGGTTGCCAAGAACATGGAAGGGACAGTGGCTATTGTTAGTGTAATATGCAAGTAGAATATGCATGGGAAGAGAGAGGTTTGAATTCAAGTTTACCACTACCAACAGAGGTTCCAAGTCTCCAGCTTTCATTCTCCAGGCAAATGCCTTAAACAGTATTGCAACCACGTGGCGCTGGAGTTCCAGGCAGGCTTCTGAGCCATGAAGAATGATCCTTAACACCAGAGAGTGGAAAGGGAATAAAATGCAAATAAGTGCTGCTCTGCACTGCACCAACTACTGAATGCTGGGGTTTTGGTTGTTTCGGTTTTTTTTTTTTTAATAAAAATATAACTTTACCACAGATGTAAGCAGCCTAGGCTGATATAAATTCATTTTATTGACTTTCTGAAACAAGGATTATTCTTGTGGCTGTAAGCTTGTTTGTCTTTGTTGAGTCTTATGGTTCAACCATAAATAAGTACTGAGTCATGTAATACTAGCTCCACCTGCTGATCAGCTCAACTTGCCTTTCATTATTCAGTGGATTGTGATGAGCACCGTGTGATTTTTTTGCTGTTAAAAAAGTATTGTGGCAAGTAGAACTATTTACAAATTCACTTCGAGTTCTGCAAATGATCTGCATTGTCTTCAACTCCTGCTCTCTTCAATTCTTATTTTGAGCATTCAAATACTCAAAATGGTGTATTTTACAATGTCCAAAACTGTTTCCACTTTTCATTATTAGATATTTTGTTTAAAAGTTTAGTTGCTTTAATGTTCAGATAAAAAAATTCATTCTAATGACAAAAAATGTTTAATTTTTGGTTGAACAAATTGTTTATTTCATACAAATCTTTCATTTTTGTTTACTTTGATGAGAGAAAAACTGAAGCTTTTCCAGCTTTAATATAATCAAATACTTTTTCTCATCACATCTTGCACCAATCACCAAGTCTAAACTCACTTACTTGTGCAATACAAGTTATAAATATAGCATAGATTTCAAGTCAGGGAAAAGGAAAACAAGGATTTTATAGAATAAAGTTTATGAGGAAGATCTCATGCTGTAATGTGTGAACAACACATAGTCATTTAATAGATATTAATATTTAATGTAAGTATTAGATCAAATAAAAGAGCCTGATGTCTGAAAACTGGGTCTTTGAATACTGGAACCCTAAATTTCACCTTAAATGCCTCAGAAAAGTGATCTAAAAACTTATGTTCTGAATAATCATAATATGAAATGTTTCTACTTTAGAATGCTACCATTCCCGAATTAGGCTTACCTAATGCACCCTAAGCATCAGCTATAACATAAATTCCAAATTCTTTTATTAAATGTGTCATCTTAAAAAGCCATGCTTTTTTTAAAAAGTAAAAATTTAACTAATCAATAAAAAGAAGAATTAATACTTTGGGAATTAGAAAAGCCAGATCCAGTATTCTCCTTAGCCTAAGGGGATACAAATGCACATCTCCCACGAGTGTACCCAGTAGAAGATAATCTGGGTATATTAATCCTATGCATCTCCTGCTGTGCTGCTGTTGCATGACTATGCAGGAGCATGATCTGGTGATAAATGCAAATAGAATGGAAGTGGTACCTCACCTGAGTACTCATACCTCCACTACTACCCTTTTTCCTTCTCCTGACTTGCTTCAGTTACATTTTCTGAAAAGTGTGGTTATTCCTGAGGGAGTTAGGACTGCTCTGACGATGCTGACCAGGTCAATGGGTTTACATATTGGTCTGCTTATTTTCTTAGTCTCAGTGGAGTTTGGATGAGACTTGAACACGGGTTAAAATGTTTCCAGGTATATGCACAATGAAGAACTACAGATGTTTCAGGGACTGTTGGACATTGCTCACTAGGTTATGCAATTAGATTTGTGGTGGTGCTAGCCTGAGGTACTCTGGACTGCAGAAGGTTCCTTGTTACTTAGTCTGAACAACCTTGTTTTGGGAGCTAAGATCCATGTTTTGGCTTAGTCTCTAAATAGCTTGTAGCAGCTCATCTTTTAAGTCTGTGATGAAGCTAGGAATTTAACAAAACTGCCAGAAGTCTTTTGCTAATACTGTAACCCTTCTTGCCTCCTAGAGAAGCTTGTGCAGATTCTCACAGGTAGCACTTATGCACACTGGAGTCATAGCCATGAACATTTAAATATGGTGGAATTAGCAGGAGATTACATATAGCCTAAGGCAGAATCCAGTCTGAAGTTTTTTCTTTATTGAAAGAAGTCAATTTCACTCCTTATTAAAAGGAATCACTTTGTTCTCCCCATAAAACTGACCATTATAAAATTTTATTCTAGGTAGTAGATATAAATTAACTGAATCTTGAGATGCCCACAGTATGGAAGCAGCAATATTATCATTTAATGTTGAGAAGATGCTTCAAGAAACTAAACATTGAACTAATGGCTTTTATTTGTAAACAGGTGACATAACTTATTGTTATGCTTAATTATATCTGGCCTCTGTATTACTCAATTATGCAGGCACTCATTTATCCAAGTAAATACTCATTAAAACAAATATCTATGCTACAAATAGGAATTTACCTTACTCTCACTATTACAAAAAAATACTGGAAAAAAGACTGGAAAAATCTCAAGGAAAAGCAGCATCAAGAGCCATCTTGTAGGTTAAGCACTATTTGAGAAAACAAATACATGTTGCAATGAGATAGTGAGAATATTTGCATACAAATGTGTAAAAACTCTCAGGGCTTATAGGTGAAGGACCATGGACTTTGCAAAGGGAGAGGAATGATTTTAGTCCAGCTAAAATAGAATCAGTCAAAGGTGAAAGGAACTGACTATCAGTTGAATAAGTAATAATAAGTAGCAAATACGTCCTCTGTGTTGCCTAAATCTAGAGCAAGTACAAGAGTTCATGCATCTAATTCAGGACTTCAAAGCCATCATCAGCTTTTTATGTTTAAACAAGGCTTGCAAGAAAGCAGGCCAGGTTTCCTCTAAACATTCAAATTCAAAGAATTCACTTTGAAATTTAATAGAGTATTATATGCTAAAGTAAACATTTTGGTCACAGTGGTGACAGATGTGCCCATACAATTGTGGGTTTTTTTTAAAGTGTCCCAGCACTCTCGGAAGCTAGTCACTATAACATATCATGCTAGAATAACCACTTAAAAAGACACACATTTCAGCAGTAGATATAGATACACATTTTTATGTATACACAAAGTTCTTCACATAAGACATCTGTCTTAGGTATGTCATTACATTCTATATGATGTTGAAGTTTGTATGATGTTACACTTTTCCTTAGTTGAAAAAGGAATTGGAAGAAGTTGTTCCTTCTTTCCTAGGGCTTGATCTCATGAAGAGTCAAAACTTTTACATTCATCCAGCAAAGCACTTAAACACATATCTCAGTTTAAATGGTAATTCACATCCAGCTGGGAGTAAGAACATATTTAGAATCACACAGGTGCATCTCTGGACATTTAGTACTTTGCAGCACCCAACCCTTATGTTCTACAAGTAGCAGACATGAATGCATTGTTTAGCCTTTATGTGAGGAAGAAAAAAGATGCCTGTTAGTGACTTTCAATGTATATTGTAAATATCTGCAACTGCACTATTTTTAAAGCTTGGCTTATTTTTGTAGCTGAGTGAAAGGTGCTGCTTGGTTTACAATGCATAGCAAATCCAATTAAGGGAATGGAGCTGCCGACATTCTTTTCACATTGAGATCAAACCCAGCTTTGCTAAACCATGTTATTATTTTTCCAGTAAGCATAGAACAGAGACCCTTATATGGATTAAAAGGAGTTTCTCCATGCAATAAATGCTACACGTTAGCCAGTATCTTCTTTTTGTAATATCTTTGTCATTCATACGGAAGAGTTGAATAATTGTGTGGTGAATGAAACTCAGGAAGAACATCTATTACAGGTATTGAAGAAAATATAACATTGGAATTATGAATAACATCTAGTTTATTTAATATTGCTGTACACAGCATTTGTATTGTCTATGAATGTGCCCATCAACATTTCAATTTATCCATACATATATCACCTGGACTGTGATCACTGTAATGGCAACACTTTCAATTAGTTTCTTTCACAGTGAATTTGGTACAGCTATTTCCTCTCTCTTCAGTGAAAGGAAAAAAGAGACATGTGAGGTGTACCTTCGTGCATGGAAAAGGAAGCATAGCAAATGGGACATGTTTCTTGTTTGCCTGAGGATTTTGGCTTGGCATTTGGATCAGGTGACATGGACAGGTAGGCAGAATGAGAGATAACATATCTAAACCTGCTTGCACAATGTGAAATCCCCACTTCATTCCAACTGTCTCCAAGCAACAACGGCAAAATCTCTTGAGTTAATGTACCAAGCAATAAACCAAAGCAGAACTTTTCCTTTTTTTAAAAAAATAACCTTTACAAGAGAAATGCAGAAGGCGAGGAAGGAAAGATAAAGAGATCTCCTTCTGTTAGTTTAATACATTTGTGATTCTCTTAGATATCACAGGGACAATCTTGATTTAGAAGTGTAGATGATAAGGAGCAGATGCTAAATAAGGTATGCTTTCCTCAGATGAACCAAGGTGAATTTTCTCCTATGAAATCCAGCATAAATGAAAGATATTAGATTAAAAATAACTCATGCTCTGCACTCCAGGAACTCTCAGGAGAGTTAGCAAGTGTGCCAGTAGGGGCAAGGAGCTATTTGGCATCATGTTTCCTTGGGAATATTGCTGCTAGCAAAAAGAAAATGGAGACCGATGTGTGTTTTTAATGAGCTTCAGATTATTTCTGAAACTTCTGAAAACTATTTAAAGTGGAATGGAGATTAGGAGAGTGAAAATAGTTTTGAAATGCCTATTTAATTCTATCATTTTTTCCCTAAGTCTTCTTATCTCCAAACCAAAAAAAATCCATTTCATTGTATGGAAATGCAGCATCTGTTAGGTCCATACATACTGCTGTATTGATGGGTTAAGCCATTCGCTTAGATGAAAATCTATCAAAGTATTTTAGGAAAAGATGAATATTAGTTACCTTTCACCAAAGCAGAGAGGACTACACTAAAATATATTCAGAAATCCTTCCTTCTCTAGTAGTTTTATTCTGATCCTTACATAATTTCAAGTCAAGGAATAACTTAATATCATGTAATACTTGTTAAGTGACAAGAAGCTCATCTGCACACACAAAGAAAGAACAGAGAAACAATAGCAGGAGGAGTAACTCAATAACCTGCCCTGGCTGCTCCCAGGCCACCAGCAGCAAAGGAGCCACTATCTCAACAAGACCAGAGGAGCACAGGGGAACAATGACAGGCACAAACCCAAATCAGACCCTCTGGAGGAATGTCCACCTTGCCCAGGCCCCTCCTGGGGCTGTGTGGCAGTACACCCGCCCCCCATCCCACCAGCAGGAAACGAAACTTCTCCAGGAAGGGAGAAGGGGAAGGAAACCCTGGAGGCTGCAGGTTGAAATTTGAACTGGCCAATCGAGATGCACCAGGTACAGCGAGGTGACCCTCCTGGCCAATAGGATTAAATGACCACCGGTCAGATTCGACAGGGGTATAAAGGGGGTCCCACCGGAGGACATGTTGGAATCAGTCCTCCTGGGAGCAGCGGGTCTGCAGTTGGGGACTCCCCCTCGGGCCGGGGCACCGCCCGAGGTAACTCCTCGAGGGAGAGAGCCGTCAGCTTGTAGGGGAGTGATATGCGCATTTTGAGCCATCGCTTTAAATCTTGGGGATTCTCAAGTTGGCCTTGTAGTATTAATTCTCTTTACATCATTGAGCCTGTGGTTTTATAAAATGTTACCGGACTTCTAACTAACTTTTGCTGAAGAATAAATCTGAGTTTTAACACCTGTTGGATTTGGTTAGTTGTGCATCCATAACAGGCTGTCGCAGCAGAGCCATCAGCTCTGTTGTCAAGGTGTGACACCTGTCACAATGACCCATCAGGAGCAGCTCTCGGGATCACCTATCAGACTAAGGAGGGGGTCACTGCCTAGGGGTGTGGGATACATTATGTGATGCAGGAAAGAGCATTTTGGGGATTTCACAGGGCTTATTATAGGATGTTTAGGGGAGGAAACAGAGGCAGGAAAAGGGAGGGATTTAATTGATGTGAGTAGGAACAAGTATGGGAAATAGAGGGATGAGGAAATAAAAGGGTCCATTGTCATACAAATAGTTTGCTTGTCGATACTGTTGTGGTTTAACCCCAGCCAGCAACTAAGCACCACGCAGCCGCTCACTCACTCCCCCCCATCCAGTGGGATGGGGGAGAAAATCGGGAAAAGAAGTAAAACTCCTGGGTTGAGATAAGAACGGTTTAATAGAACAGAAAAGAAGAAACTAATAATGATAATGATAACACTAATAAAATGACAACAGTAGTAATAAAAGGATTGAAATGTACAAATGATGCGCAGGGCAATTGCTCACCACCAGCCGACCGACACCCAGCCAGTCCCCGAGCGGCGAATCCCTGCCCCCCCACTTCCCAGTTCCTAAACTAGATGGGACGTCCCATGGTATGGAATACACTGTTGGCCAGTTTGGGTCAGGTGCCCTGGCTGGGCATGAGAAGCTGAAAAATCCTTGACTTTAGACTAAACACTACTGAGCAACAACTGAAAACATCAGTGTGTTACCAACATTCTTCACATACTGAACTCAAAACATAGCACTGTACCAGCTACTAGGAAGACAGTTAACTATATCCCAGCTGAAACCAGGACAGATACACTTGTCTATCTATGTCCTGTGCCTGATCACTTCGGTGTCCTATCTCTTTATTAAACTCCACCTTCAACTGCTTTCTGGCAAGGGGGTCTTTAGTCTGTGTGTTTATGGGGGCAAGTGCAGATGTACAAGTGAGTGTGTGATCACTAGCAAAGATCAAGCTGGACTACTCAGTGAGTAGATGAAGTAGTCTGGGAGCCAGGAGGTGAGTGGGTCTCTAAGGGCCACCCCTGAGTGTGAAAATACCTCTGTGCCTCTAAGGGCAAGAGCACAGGCAGGTTGGCTGTGGGACTGGGGTTTGGGGGGGCATGTGTGTGGGTGAGGGGGTCTGTACCAGCCACTGGCATGGAGCTGAGGCCTTGGGGGCTCATATGTCCAGACGCCAGCAACTGGGGAGACTGGGATCAAGGGACAGCTACTGGGCAGACTGAGTGTCTGAGCCCAGCTGCTGGATGGACCCACCTTGTACATATGCATATCCATATTTTTGCACCATCGGAACTCCATCTTGCTCGGTCAGGGAGGGAAGGAGGATGAGATCATTGGTGCTGTTGGTGTTCATGTGAGTGCTCTGTGTGTTTGCCTGTGATCTGTGGCCAGACCTGTATATATACATATGTATATACAATGTATATTGTAGATTGCATAAACTACTTATCAGGTACACACACTCAGCCTCACTACTGGAGAGACTGAGTGACTGAGACAGACTAGGAAGGAAGCCAGGCCCTGCAGACAGCCTCAGGAGGTCTGAGCAATGCAGAAGGAGGGATCCTCTAGGTTTCCAAGCTCATCTGATTGTGTAATCTCAACATCACTCAAGATAGAACACCACCTGCAATTCAGAGAATTACATTTAATCTTTTTTATTTTCTGATCTTCTGTTACTGAGGGAACTTTTATTCATTTTAGCATGGTTTACAGAGTCAAATGTCAGGTTGGTTTGTCTTTTTATAAATGCTTAAAGGTATCTAGAAATTATTCTAACTTTCAAAAGCTTAATAAAATTAAAATTCTTTTTAGCTGGCTGAAAATGTTATGATCTTCATTGGTTTGTCATTTTTTACAAAACCAATATTGATGAAAAAGAAGCAGAAATACGGAATTTCTTGCTATTTTTGGCAGTGTTTCGACTTTAGTTTTTTTGCTTAAGGTATGTCTTCAAATCAAATCCTTTTGTCATGGTACTTTGCTGAAATAAGGTCATTATGCCCAGCACAAATGCCCAAGAAATAAGAAAATATAATCACCTGCATTTTACAAATAGGGTAAAGTAAACAAGGGAGTTCCAAAGCCTGAAATGAGGTTTTCTGCTTCACAAAGAAGTTCTGGTTTACCTTTAATAGTTTGTGACCTTTGCAGTGGGATATTTTGTTCTCCCTGCAAACACACATACACCTCAGAATTTGCAACTTCATGCTGGACAGCGCTAAGGTTAAGTATAAAGGAGGCAGCATGTCTGTATCAGCTTCCAAGTCCTTCTGTCATATCTTTGAGGCTGCTATAACTGTCTTTTTCTAGAGAGCTGTTCAAAACTGAACCTAGCATACCCAGCAAAGAACATGAAGGCTTGTACTGTGTGAACATTCAGCAGACAGCTCAGCAGGCATTGGTGAGGGAGTTATAGGAAAATTTAATTGCATGGTGCTAAATTTCATCTTGTCGAGCTCTTCACTTAAAGCAGTATCAACTGTACCTATTCCATTCCTGACACACCTTTACCTTCTCTGTTTGTAAAGCCCTGTGATGGCCCTGCCCACTCTGCCTTTCTCTCCTGGTGCCCATGGACCGGTCTGACCTTCTATTCCCAATCACTAGTGCTTTTCCCCAGGAGTTTCCCTGAGTCTTTATTGCTGCAGTTTTCTCCTTCTCATATCCACTGTGGAAAAAGGGAAAAGACAGTTTCTTCATCTGTAACAGCTTCTTTTGTACTTGAACAGTATTATCTTTCCTCCCTTTTCTTAGGCTAAACAACATTACATCTTTTATATAAATTATATATAATGGTTTCCTCCCTCCTGTATTAGTGCATCCTGCCTGTGGAGGACCTTATTCTTATTCCAGAACTTCTTTTTTCCCTAGCTTGCTTACAATACTGTCATATTAATCAGTGTCAAAAGCCATGCTAAAGTCAAGATGGATATTTGTACTACTTCTTTCCTACCCAGAAGATCTATTAGTCAGTTGTAGAAAGAAGTGTACTTTGCTTAACGTGATTTGGTCTGACAAATATACATCAGCTGCTTGTTATCTTCCCCATATTTACAAATTGGCTATTTGATTATTTGTTTTGGAGTTATTTTGAAGAATATCCTGAATATAATCCTGGAGGTATTCTCCTTTTGTTTGCTGAAGTTCAGCACTGCATTTTTCCTTTTTCTGGTCTTTTGATCCATGTCCTTTCCTTCACAAATTCTCAAGAATAACTGCTGTCATTTCACAGATTATGTCAGCTATCTTTTAATTACCTTATCATGAAATTCATCAGATCCAGCCAATCTGAAAAAATGAAATATGCTCTTAGCTCCCATTTTCATTTTCTGTCTGAAGATCTCAGCATTTGGGGTTTTTTATTAATTGAAGTTGTTCTTTTCGATTGGGCAAAGGCGTCCTAAATTATACTTAGGTCACCTGCTTGTTATAAAGTGTTCCCTCTTGTTGAGTTGTGACCAATTACTGCCTTGTTTTTATTTTTACTGTTATTACTGTGGACTTGATTCTTGATACTTTGGATGTCTCTTCCTATTTGGATCTCATTTCATGTCTGTCAAATCAACTTCCACCTGGTTCTGAGGAGCTTCGTTGGTTTGGTTTTCCATTCACTCTTTGCATGGTTTCCCCTTACTTCTGAATCAACAAAAAGCACCGGATTTATCCAAGTAGGTCACTTGCTACCTCTTTGAGCTGTCATAGTTTACACGAGTGCCCTCAATGTAATTTCTTTGAGAAAATGTCAGTTCCTCATGACACTTTTTCTCCCTTTGACATTCTTCACATGCAAGGTCTCTTACTAATTGGATGACTTTATTGAGAATAATTTTCTTGAAATCTTCTTCAAGAATCATAACAGATTTTGAAAATCACTCCCAAATTGCCTTTCAGATCTTCAAACCATCCTTCCCTACTGATTGGGAGTAAATCTACAGAAAAATTCCCCTTATTTGTTCTATTTCTTTCTTCACCTTCTCTGTCACTTTCCGTAGTATTGGACACTCGCCTTAATTGACCTAGAGTATATATTTGGATTGTAAATCTACATCTGTTAAATTAAACAGTACCTTGAAATGTTTAATTGCACTGCGATGTGATTGTTGATACTAATTAGCTGTTAGAATAGATCTTCTCAAATTTCTTCTAAAATGTTCCTCGAAAATCAGAGCATTCCAGGAACCATTTCCATTAAGCAGTTTTCATGCAGTCACCCTGTTCTGGAGAAAAAGACAGTTACTCACAGATGCACTGGCAGTTTCATGCCAGCTGGTCTCAGTAAATGAAACTGTTTACTATTATGAATGCAGCCACTGAGTCACCATGCTGAATGATAGCTACATTTGGAATTGTATTTGATTAATTCTTAGAAGTTGCTTAGCTGGACATTCTTGCCACTCCTTTCATGAATACTGGAAATTCATTCCTTTCATAATATAGAAATACTAGATGCCTCAGTGTCAAGGGGTGGATCAGACTGCAGCATGTGGCAAAACAACTCTGGTCCCGTTGTTTAGTAATACTTTGTTCCGTAATGCAGAGTTTGCACAGAAGCTTACTGAGATTCATGCTTGCTGTACTAGATAAACTAGTCATTTGCCCCCCAAATTTTGATCTCTTCTATAAAAACAATATAGCGAAAAAGGTCACAATAAACTTTATATTACAGATTTTCTGTTGCTTTTACTGCTTGATTGCTACATTTTTGACATATTACTGTTCTCCAGCTAGCAACCTTGGCTCTTTACCTTTGTATATAATTAATCGAACATCAGAAAACATCATCAATCAGAAATTCTTCCTCATGTCTAGTAAGGAAATAAAATAGCAAAACAATTTTATGGCCATAAAAATTGATCTGCCTCAGGGTTCTGAGTGCAGCTTTCTTTATAGACTCTATTTGCTGAGAGAAAAAAGTAAAGCTTTAGAGTAAGTTTGTAATATATACTGTATAATACATTTCCACAGTATTAAACATGTTTTGGTATTTGTTCAAGCCACTTGTGCTGACTGGAGAATTCCAGTACTGATTATTTTTTGTGTAGAACACCAGAGGAATAAAAAATATCCTAATAGACCTGCTGAGCCAACAGTCCTGATTCAGCAGAGTATGTAAGTAAAAAATAGTAACTGGGCTGGTATGATTAAGGAATGCTACGTTCTCTAGCCAATGTGTGGAATAAAATGAGATAATTAGTAATGTATCTAGTAATTTTTACTCTCCAGACAAAATGGCTGAAACATATTTATAGCTGTTTTAACTGGGGGCAGCCCTCAGCATGGTTCCAGAGGGAAACTGAGACTCAAATATTTGGAAATATAGTGAGATACCAGAGTCTTTCCACTATTATACCATTCCTAGAGAAGCCCTAGATAACTAGACTTGTACTTACATTAAGAATATTTTTAAATACCTTAGTGATAAAGGGCCCAGGTAGTTACAAATTAGAATTATCAACAGCCCTGTTCCCCTCAGACTGTAAATCAGTCAACTGTGGTTGAGAGGATAAACTAGGGGAATTATTTCAACTACATATGGTACTTGTGGCAAATTACACTCACAGTAGTGGACCTGTGCTGAATATTAGAGTTGGATTTCAAACATGAGAGTTGTTTCAGGTTTTTGAAAAATGTTACTTTTTATTATGAAGCAATTACGTTTCTTAAATAAAGCAAAAAATGTTGAAACTTAGGAGCTTTTTTAATTCTGGTATGATTTCAACAAAGAGTGCTGAGGCTTAAAAACCTCCTCAAAAACATGCTTTTGTTAAACTCAGTGAATAACTGAATCTTGGTCTTTGAAGATTGTTACTAGATGACCTTGTCAGAAGAAGTTGTAATGAGCTAGTGAAATCTGATGCTGATATAAAGGCATTTCAACACAGGGGATGATAAAAATGTTATACAGGAAAAGCTGACTACTTTCAAGCTTTAAGAAACAGAAATCAGGTGCAATATAATAATAAAACAAAGCTCAAGGTCACTTGCTCAGGAGTTAATAGGAGAATCCACAATAAACTTGGGCAGAGTAGATGAAAATGACAGAGGAAGAAAAAGATCTGTCCATTTTGATTAGTCAAAGGACATCCCTGAGCTTCAATATGATGAAAACTGAAGTTTAAGAATTATGCATGTAGTAAGGCTATAGAGAAGGTAATGGTTATCCCTGGGTGTAACATACCAGGTGCTTCTAAAAGATTAGAGAAAAACAGGATGTGTGTGCTGGCTATAAGTAAATTTAGCCTAGAAGTTAGAAGAAATGCCTAGGTTATAAAGCAATCAGGTTCATCCTTCCAAATGACAGTGGTGGTAGAAAATTAAATGTTTCTTGATGGAATTGGAAAAGTTAATGACAATGACAGGCAGCAACATCTGATGATGCAAGAGGTTATTTCCAGTCCTATGTTATGTCAGTGCTTTGGTTTCCAAAGAATAAATTGATTTGAGATAAAATTAAAAGCATGTTATAATGTTCCTCTTATTGTTGTGGTTGCTATATCATAATTTTATATTTTCTATTACTCCACCCAAAATACCTGGCAAGACTGTTAGATAGGGCAGTTAAGCAAATAACTACACTCTATGTCCCTACTGTACTTTGTAAAGGAAAAATCTGTCTTTTCATCAGCTGTGAACCTATTCTAGTATGAATCCACTACTTTCAGAGTAACCAATAGGTGGCTGGTAGGTTGATGGCAATGATGTTACTAAATGTCTTCTGCACCTGATTACAAAGTCCTTGCCACTTCAGAAATCCTACTACTCTATGATCACAGTGCTCTTTGTAGATTTCAGGGGTATTCAATTATATTTCTGGTGGATGTCAAAGCTGGCTGGTTATCTCCATGTGGTGAAATCATGTCTGACATACTTAACTTGGATTCATGACATTGCTTCTAGCATTTTTAACTTGGGATTCACTCTTTGCCTGAGCTGCTAAGTTTGAATGGTATGGTACTGTGCTGTGTGAAATTATTGGCCCGGATGTCCTCTAGGTTTTTTCCACGGTGTTTTATTTGCAGACACCTCTGAATATACTGTTTTCCAAGAATACTTCCCTTCTGTCACAGGCTATCAAAGTAAATTAAAAGTTTCTTTATGAACCCAGGTTATCTGCATTCTGAAATCCTAATGAGGACTTAGGATATTTCTGAGTTGAAAGAAACGTTAAACTATTAGAACTGTAACTGGAAAACTGGGAGATGGGAAATTATGATAAGGCTGAATTAGTGATGTTTGGAAGCCAGCTGCAAGATGGCAGAAAAAGAGCTGGTTTGGAAGGAGGGAATAAAAGGCATAGTACAGACACCAAAATGGTTTTCCTTCTGCCTGGTGCTTTAATTTGAAGTGTTTTGGAATGGGAAAGTCTAGTCTGCCTCTGAAAGGGAAACGGGAAAGCAACTGTTTTGTTTTTATTTCTCCAGCAGTCATCATTATTTTGTAACAAGATAATTATTTCAGTCTAGACCAGTATTCCGGCTTTTCACTTATAAATATCATGAATCTATAGAGACTACTTTGAGGCCCGAAATAGTTTTTGTTTTGTGTTACAAAAGTTCCACTCATTTTGAATTTTGAATGAATATGGGAGGTCTTCTTGGCATATCCCAGAGAATGTGAAAATACAAAGTGAAAGAGCACAGGGGAAAGAAGGGGTCAAGGGCATTTTCAAATTTTCATGAACCTAACAACTATTCCTGTTTATATAAATGTTGAGTTTCGGCAGAGTAATTTATGCATACCCTCCTTTAGCTGTTGGAACAATGATTGCTGTGGATGCGTATTTAATCCTAAAAAAAGGTTGTTTCTGATATTGCCTGCAAAAATTCATAAATGATAACTGATTGTAATAATTTATTTTTGAATATTAACATTTACAATTCCATGTGCTTGCTGATTTTTAAGCCTATTTTCAATACACAGAATGTTCAGTACATTTGTACGTTCCATGACCTTGTTTCCTGATGATTTGAGGAATGTAATTGCCTTTCTCACCATGCATCTAAGTCCTAAAGAAACATCTTTGGCTATTTAAAACGTGAGTAAATAGTAATAAAAGTGATACAAAGGAAATGTCCTTGCTGTGGGACAGTGCGGGAGAAAGTGAGAAATGTAATCAGTCCTAAACAAAAATATATACAGACTCGTGAATACTGACAGATTAAATTTACATTTTGAAGATTACTAATTGAAAAAACATTAAATGCAGCTCATGAGACTAAAATCTATATTTTTACTTTCCCTACAAAACACTAAATTCTTTTTTCTAACAGTATAAAATCCTTTTAATATCAGCAATTTTTACTTGGTAGCTAAGCCTGTCCATTTCCTTTGAAATTTCATGCCATTACAAGAAAATCCACACAAACAAATAGTTAAACATATGCAGGGAACTGCAAACTGCCAACAAACCGCACATGATTCTTGTAGGTTCTGCTAACAGATCTCCCAAAGTTTCGTCTTTTAACTCCTTTCTTGAATGCCTACACCTTCACTATGTCTTTACATTTACTCTAGAAATAAGAATGAGACAGCTGTCTGTCACGGTTGAAAGTGCTATGTCTATATACTATAAGACTTGGAAATTTTTTGAAGATTTTGAGGAAACACACCATATAATAATGATGATTTTATATCTTCTATAGCTAAAATGAGAGTCTAGAAATTTTGCAGGAGAGCATTTTTTAGATGTGAGGAGATTCAGGTGGTAAAAAGAGGACACTCTAGGTTTCTTGGATATGGATCCCTGACAAGTAGTCAGTCAGTAGCTGGTAGTACCAGGGTACATTTCTGGTTCTCCTCATCAGGAATTTTAGGGATATACTCTCAAATTTCAAGAAAGGGCAGACTATAGGCTGTCCCTCAAAGTTGCATTGAGTGTAGGTGTCAAGGATTCGATAGCAGGGGGGCTGCGGGGCGGCCTCTGTGAGGAGAGGCCGGGGCTGCCCCGTGCCAGACACAGCCGGTTCCAGCCGGCTCCAACCCGCCCGCCGCAGGGCACCGCTCGGCCCCCCAGCCAAGATGGCGGTGTCTCTGGGAAAGGGCAAAACACTGCATAGCAGTGAGAAGTGAGGAAAAAAAGTGTGAGAAACAGCCCTGTGAGCACCAAGGTCAGAGAAGGAGGAGGGCAGGAGGTGCTCCAGGTGCCGGAGCAGAGATTCCCCTGCAGCCCGTGGGGAAGAGTACAGTGAAGCAGAAAACCACACTGCAGCCTGGGGTGACCACACTGGAGCAGCTGGAGCATTCCTGGAAGGAAGTACAGCCCACAGAGAGCACCACGTGGGAGCAGGGGAAAAATGTAAGGGGGAAGGAGGGGCAGAGAGGAGCTGCTGTGGACCGACTGCCTGCCATCTCCTCTGCGCTGCTCAGGGGTTGCGTGTGGGCAGAGGCAGGAGTGAAGGAGTGAAGTTTGGCTTGGGAGAGGGGGGAGGAAAGGTTTTGTTCTAATGTTCGCTTTTATTTCTCTCCACCCAAATCTATTTTACTTGGCAATAAATTAACTTTGCCTGAGCTGAGTCTGCTTTGCCTGTGATGGTAATTGGTAAGTGATCTCCCTGTCTTTACCTCCACCCATAAGCTTTCTCATGCTGTCTTGTCCCCCTGTGCTGTTGAGGAGCAGGAGCGAGAGAGTGGCTGGGTGGGCTTTTGGCCCTTAGACAAGGTTAACCCACCATATGGAGTTTTAAATTTTCATTCAAAAAAGTGCTTTTCCTGATTTTATAAGCCTCCAAATCATCTTTGAAGGCTTCACATTAAGAAAAAGTCTGGATAGACTCACCTCAAATATTTGGATGCCTTGGTTCCTATTAAACCTTTATATGCATCAAAGGGGTGACAACTGGAAAAGTAAAGGGGGAGGAAGAGATAACCAGCAATTAGTAAATCTTACTACTTGCACAAGAAATGATGTCTCAGCTATCAGTATACAAAAAAATATAGTCTTCTAATGTTTTAGATTAAATTGTTCTATCTGAAGAAATATTGCTATCTTTGAGGATGAGCAAAGACAAAGTGGGTGATGTTTACAGTTTGCAGTCAGTCTTTCAAAAGTAGAAGATATTGAGGACCAGTATAATTGATGGGTTGAAGAAAGACTACAAAGCATTTCACATCTCATTTAGATGTTTGAATGTGGCTTAGTTTATGATGAGCTACTTTACAGTAGTTGGTGGCAGTTATTTTACAGTTGTAAGGTGACTACATAATTAAAAAGAGAGAAAGAGACAGGGTGGGCTATATATATATATAAAGGTGTAAGACTCTGTATGTGTTATAGCAACTGATATTTCTATATCTTGGTACGCACTGGCTATTTTACAGTTGCAGACTGTCTTCTAGAGTGTTTTGTTTTGTTCCCAGATTAACACAGAAGCCAAAATGCCCATTTTAGATTGTCACAAATAGTATTATTTAAGTGATCTTAGCAAAGAAACCAAAGATTGCAAGAAATCTTAGAGAAAATAACTCCTATATTTCTCTCTGTGGTCATTTGGCAGCTGGATTGATGCCAAAAGTTGCCATTCATCACTTGTATCAAATTGTACGTTCCAGTATGCAGACTTCTAATAAGGACTAAAATGTTTTGGGATACCCCTTCCCTCAAAAAAAACCCCAGCCCAAAACCCAAACCAAACAAAAAACCCATCCCCCAACTTTTAACCTATTAGTACTAGACTGTTTTCTTCACTATTGGCTCATAGGTTTTTATTTCAATAGCTATTCATACATTTGTTGTGATTTAACCCCAGCCAGCAACTAGGCATCATGCAGCTGCTCACTGACTTCCCCCCTGCACCCAGTGGGATGGGGGAGAAAATCAGGAAAAGAAGTAAAACTCGTGGGTTGAGGTAACGGTTTAATAGAACAGAAAAGAAGAAACTAATAATGATAATGATAACACTACTAAAATGTCAAAAGTAATAATAAAAGGTTTGGAATATACAAATGATGCACAATGCAATTGCTCACCACCTGCCAATCAAAACCCAGTTAGTCCCCGAGTGGTGATCCCCCCACCCCCACCCCCCCCAGTTTATATACTAGATGTGACGTCACATGGTATGGAATACCCCTTTGGCCAGTTTGGGTCAGCTGCCCTGGCTGTGTCTCCTCCCAACTTCTTGTGCCCCTCCAGCCTTCTTGCTGGCTGGGCATGAGAAGCTGAAAAATCCTTGACTTTAGACTAAACATTACTTAGCAACAACTGAAAAACATCAGTGTGTTATCAACATTTTTCTCATACCTAGCTCAAAAACATAGCACTATACCAGCTACTAGGAAGACAATTAACTCTATCCCAGCTTAAACCAGGACAACATTATAGAAAGAGTTTTGTTCTTCACTAAAAAGGTAAATCAGGCAATTAAGGCATATTGAAAAGTTTTGTAGTTTCATGGGAGATAGTACTGATGGTATCAGGGTAAAGAATGGTGCAAGTACATTACTGGATTTCCCTGGTGCAGCTACTACTTTTGCACCTGTTGTTATGTACATATGGAAATTTTTCTCTGAAAACCTACCTCTGCTTGTTTAAGAGGAATTGTTTATACAGTCCTGACAGTGCTCTGCTGTTTGATGGTCTGTCAGTGCATCATTTAAGTATGTGCTTAAAAACCACAGAAATAAATAGTGATTTTCCCAAGTGCTTAGCTGAACTGGAACATGGTATTGCAGTATCATGTAATACATTACCAAAAAATCAAATCTTAAAATCTTTATTAATTTTTTTTGATTTTTTATTTCTGTCAAATCACCACTAAATTCAATAGAAGTTGCAGCTCTTCGTACAATCCAGTATTTATTCCAAAGTGAATTGAACCAATGTTCTGAATATACAGTTACACAGGCTGCTGCAATGGATTTCACTGTGACATTTCACCACTGTATTTGATATACACAGTCTAATTTTTATAGGTCTCTCTTAAGTTAACTCAATTTTACGACCATGAAAATTGCTACCTACATAACTTTGAATTTGAAAAATAACTTGCATGAAATATGATCCTTATGCATGGTACTTACCATAGTAAATATAATCTCTTTGTTACAGGCTGCTTGTCACAGTGAAATGGAACTGGGAAGTTTATAGGTAAGGATGGTACAAATATTAAGCACAAACTGTTCTTACATTGTTATTATTTATTACAAGAAGCAAAATTGAGTCCACATCATTTCTTGTTCAGTGTGAATATTTCTTACATGATATCATGTATTTTCTTTGTTCATATAAATTTTGGTAGTTAAGAAGAGTTTTTTTCGCACAGAAAGTCTTCAAAAAGAAATTGGTATATATTGGCAGACCTGAGGGCCATGCAGTCCTGTGCCTGACTTGCACAGTGACCAGTATCAGAGCCTTCAAAAAAGTCAAAGTTCTTCAGCATAAGCAGAATTGGGTAAAGTCTTTGCCACATTGTGCTCTAAATATTAAAGGTTTCCAAACTTGGGGGGCTTCTGGACCTGCAGGTTCCTCCTGTCCCAGTCTGATAGAAGTGGCTGATGCTGCTCACATTTGCAGGTGACCAGTAACAAGGAGCTCCAAACATGCAGATACACAGACAGTAACATAACCACCACACAGCTCAACACAGCCACAAAAGCAGTGCCTGATTGGCACCCACAAAAACATCAACAGCACTTACATAAACACGGACAACATAGGCCCCAGCTCTGCAGATCAGGATGGGGCTTTGCTAATGTTTCTCCCCTCCCCCCCGAGATTGACCCAGTGGTTGGCCCTGGTCACTCTATTCATCTAAGGCTGACCCCCAGATCCCAGCCACTAGAGTTCCTGGTCCCCCAGTGAAAAACCTCTGTGGCCTATAGCCCCTTCTCCAGTTGCTGCCACGCAGGGCTCTTGCCCGACTTGCCACCTGGTCTGGTGGTTGAAGTTTGCTGGTGACTGCATGCATACACCACACTGAAACACAGGGGAGAGCACACTCACACAGCAAACAGTCAGGAATAAAGCTTACTGAGGAGACAGGACAGCAGTCAGGTGCAGGCTTGGCCATACAAGAATAGTGACAGTTTGCTTATATTTGGGCAGCTCTTTTATCCCCGTTTCTCTACATTTTCCTGCACTTGTTCTTCTCCAAATCATCTGGATCCCTACCTTTTTATGCCTTTTGTTCTTCTTTTACATGTCCCATAATAATTTTTATATAATGCCACATGACACCTCAGCTATACCACAATAAATCTGCTTTTTCCCATAAGACTAACAATAATCTTGTTTCCCCATTCTTATCAGTTGGAAAGTTCAGTTTGAACTTCCTCAAGGTTTTGGGTGATTCCTTCAATGGCCTATCAATAAGAAACCCAAGAGTCCTGATCTCTGGTATTGTCTCTTATCTCCTGTACCTTAGGGGTTATATACCTGGATGTTTAATTTTTCCCTTCTCCTGCATCTTATACTAGACTCTTATGCTGAATATGCAGTAACCAGTTATCCTCACAAATCTGATATCATTCCACTAAAGTGATGTCTCATAGTAAGTGTCCAGCTTATGTCTTGAGGCTAAGGGCTTAGCAGTCTTTCTCAATTTGCTCATTAGTATTCCTAAGCTGTTGGAAATGAGTCCCAAAGTCTAATTACACATCACGTGAAGAAGTATTTTCTCCTACTGTTTTTCAAAATCTCTGATTCTTTTGTTATCATTTTGCTGTCTTTCTAATTGTGGCATAAGATCAGAAGAACAGACATTTAACTTCTGTAGGCCACTCATTATTTGATATGCATTCATCATATCTCTTCCTATGAATGTTCTTTGCAAAAAAATCTCAGTCTTTTCAAACCCTTTTCAAATGAGTCCTTCCTTGATCTTGGTCATTCTTTCCATGCTTCTCTTCTCCATGTAGTTTTTTGAGGTAAGTAACTGATAAAAAACATGGACCTTCTTGGAACAGGAAACAGAAGATTTAGGTAGCATTCACCTTTGTCCCCAGTTGTCTTATTTTGATGTTGGCAACCCATTCCCTTCCGCTGTGCACAGATTCTTTCTTGATCTTGCAAAGCCTGGTAGAAGCTGGAATAATACATAAAGGCTGGGATCTTGTGTGTAATCTCTTTCCTAGCACCATGCTGTAGTGCATACAGTGTTCCAGATGACACTAAAATATTGATATATACGAAAGGACTTTGCAACTCTGTGCTATTCATCATTTTACTTCTTATGTAGCTCAATGTTTTGTTTGCCTTCTGACTGTAGTTGTAAATTAAGTAAATATCTCTCAATTACTGCAATGACTAATGGTTCCTTTCTTGAGACAGAGGTAAGCAAGCAGCTTAAGATTTTCTTCATGTGTAAATTGCTTTGCACTTATTTATTCTGAATATCATTTCCCCCTTCACTTTGTTTGTTTAGTTCTCTCTAACATTTTACTTAATCCTCTGGTTTGGATTAACTCAAATAATTTTGTAAACTTCAGATTTTGCTGTTACCTTGCTTGTCACTTATTAAGTGTACTAAGCACTGTGGGATTTAAAATTAAAATGAATGACTTGATAGCAGCCAACACATTAATACTGTTTAGCTGTGCATATCAAATTTTAGGGAACAAGTTTGCTTAATAGTATAAATTTGTAACTGCATGAAATATGTGTAAAAGAATTGCAAAGCCTAATTATCATTATTGTAATGTCATTTAATTCCTGAGTTGTCCAGTGTAGAAAGTACACAGTTCTTCAGGGTTTTGTTACTAAACAAAGTTATTAAATTTTGATGAACTGCTTTGGTCAAATGCTTCACAATTTTGCAGACATCACTCTTGACTTTGTTTTAAAGAAATCTGGATTTGCAGAGTGGTTTAAGGTATAAGTATATTTCCAAATGTCATGACATGTCAGCCAACTGTAAATTAATAATCCCTGATTTAGCATAGGTCATCAGTCCTATTCTCCTAACTATCCTTCTATCCTTTTCCTGTACTAAAATATTCCACGGTTATGGAACGGACTTTGATAAAATAACTTTGGAAGCTGCTCCTGATATAAGAAGTTCTGACACTGAACTTCTAGAGAATTACAATCAATAGTCAAAGTTACATAAATCACAATCCACACTTTCAGTTGACTTCATCAGGGACAAGACTTGGCTTCTCTTCTTGGAAATAACCAATGCTATCTAATATCCTTCTACAATCAAATTCCATCCTACAATAGATATTTAATATAGGTGCCTGACATGTATCCTGAATGCATTTATTCTCCTTTAACAGGAGAGAGAGAGGGGGAAAGACAGAGAGAGCTCCTCTTGCTTGGACTAACTTTAACTGACAATAGATGAGATGAATCCTACTTTTTATCACCCATATATATATATATATAGGAGGAAGCCATAATTATCTAATGATTAAATATGGTATAAAAATATCTGATTTTAATTTAGAAAACAGCTCACAATATTTTTGCAGCAAAACACAAACATGTTTGTGAAAAAGTATGGACATTATTGAAATTAAAAGCAGCTTAGCAATAAGTGAGTAGCTGCATTTTTCTGTTTATACTAAAGAGCAATGACAGATGCTCTGCCATATATTCAATCTGTTTCAGTAAACTATCACAGGAAACAGATGAGGGTTTTTTTTTCAAATTAAAGAAAAAGAGAGAAAAATCCCTTTTTCTCAGACCTTCAAATCCTTCAAGCCACATTTCCACTTTAAAACTTATTTTTTCTTCTAGTGCCTTGTTTTAATGCTGAACTGTTCTATCATAGTGAGTCTGCAACAGGAATATCCATCTGCACAAATTTTGGAAAGCAGCATCTTTTAACCAGCACAAAAGGAAACAACTCTTATACTGTATCTTGAGAAACAACTTTTAAACAATGTGTAAAATAGATTTTTACTTCTGTGACCTCTACTGGCACAGATAATAATAAAAAGTCTGTCAAAGAAAATTCAAGGACACAGTCTTTCACAGGGCACTAACATTCAGAGACTGAATAGCAGTGTTGTCTGGTAAAATACAAGCAGGGTAATGCACAGCTGTTCCTAAACCTGTCCTTACTGCCCTTTTCTTTTGTTGTAATGGCAAGAACTGATAAATTTTACCAGCAAATCTCTCCAGCCAAGGATCTGAGATCAAAGTAATAGTCTTGGAAATATCTTTAATTCAGTTTGGTGTGTGTAAAGCTAATATTAAAAAATGTTGATGGTATTTTCTTATTCTAAAATACTTTCTCGACTTTCAGAGGGCAGTACACTGCACAGAGAGGAGGATAATGGCAGAGTACTCTCAGGCTGTTAATAGATGTAGTTCTGTGGGAGACAGCTCTCTTGTTCTTTCTCTTCCTTTGGTAACATAAGGAACAGGGGGCTGAGTGTCTTCTCTTATTTTGCTCATCCCACAGATCTGTCTCTTTAGCCTGGCTGTTGGGTTTTATGTTTGGACTCGAGAGCAGATCTGCCCTTCTCTGAAGCACTATCCATTTGACACATGCAGAGAGTGGATACTAGATTTGATGCATTACTTCATTTGATATTCTTAAGTTTATAAGCTTGATTTGCATACAATTTTACAACAGGATAGTGCTGCACGTTTCATTGGGTCTACCTCTGATACACACAAGTGTAAATGAGTTTCAAAATCACATTAATTGGACATATTGAGTAGCGTGTGTATAGGAAAATAATGAACAGTTCTTTTTAAAGGGAAAAATAGTTCTAAATTTGAGACTATCATCATTTCAGTGTGAGACATACTTTGTACATCTGGCTAACGTATATGGGAATGTAAAAATTTTCCTTTTACTGTCATAAAATTCCCTACATTTGTTGGAGTTTTACAGAAAAGAAGCTTAGAGAAAACAGTGAAAATACAATTAAATATAAAATATAACAATATGCTGTCCAGGAAAAAAAAATAAATCAGTATCTAAATACATTTATTTGGACAAATAAAATTATTGTTATGGAATGAATGATACATAAGCACACACACTTAGATATGCTTATCAAATAGTGTATAATGTACCCAGAATAAGATTTCAGTGCTTTTCACTGTCAGGGCAATAATACAGATTTCAAATTAAGTTAAATTCTGTAACAAGAATAGTAAAATAAACAATAATGATCTTTCCTAAGTTGCCTTCAGCTCACTAGTGTGATTCAATTTGCCATACAGTTACATGGTCTAAAGTGAATATAATGAACATGTTTAGAGAATGAAGAGTTTCAAAGTTGTTCTTTCATATAGATGTACTTAGTGAGATGCTCATTAGTCAGCGTACTGCCTTGCTCTGTTTAGATACATGTCTTCTTTTAAGCATTTTATGTTCTACATTTCTACTAAGGTAAACAAGGGAAAGAAACCAGAAGGAAGAAATCAAAACAAGCAGGCATAAAACCCCAAAACCTCATCTCTGCAGAAGCTAATAACTCCAGACTTCTCTGCAGTCAGCACTTAATATGATTTCTAATCTTTCGATGAGGTGCATTCCTTAGAAAAAGAGCATATGATTCTTTGGTATCTATTGTTTGTTTCTTTTATAGTTCATGCATATAGAAAAAATAAAAATAAAAAATCAGCTCCAGCACATATTTCCTTGCTGATACTATGTTTGTTTAGAGAAGCAGTGGCAAAAGAGCAGAGGGATTTCATATTTTACTGACTGAGCAAAGCTGTGTGGCTTATTAGACAAATTAGGAACATGTGGGCACTGGTGACATCACAAAAAAATGGGTCAGATTCCAACTGATATAAGTTGATATAGGTTTGTTGAAGAAAAGGACATAGATCAGTCTGCCTTAGCTCAATATCTGGTCTACATCTCTGAAAGAAACTAGATCATTAGTCAGTTACTCTATGTCACAGATTGAGCCTAACTGTGAAAAGACACTATTGTATTATTGTCCTTTTCACTGCTGGCAGTGGATTTCACAGTAGATTTCCATCCTTAATTAGGACATTCCATTTTTTAATAAGCTTAATAGAGAGCTGCTGAATTTTGCTGGCTTGCCTGTTGACCTATTATCATACACTTGTAAGGTGGAAAAAAAATCCACACTGTTTTAAGTGGGATTTTAATTTGAGTAAACACTGCATGATTGGACCTCAGAGTATGGTAAAGTAAGCTCTGGTTCCATTTGGCTACTGTAAAAGCAAGAAAACAGTATCAGAAAGCAACTTATTTACTTTTGGAGGTCTGATTCAGGGCTCGCTGAGGCCAAATGAAAGATTCTTAATGACTTTAATATGTTTTGGATGAAGCCTTACATCTGAGAATAGAGTAGGCATACAATATTGAGATTGAAATGCCACACTTACATCTGGTGATTTTAAATCCCACATTTTATAACTGGCAATATGGTACAGCACTTTGTCAGCTGTGACAGGGTTCCCTAGGATGGGGGCTACCTCAGTGTATGTCTGTTCAGAGTCTGGTAGGATGCAGTGTATCAAGAGAGAGGCCCTCAATATTGCAAAAGAGAAATTTTATAGGGGAAATGGAAGAGTGGATGCTGTTAATTATTTGTATTTGAATATAAAACTACTTTTAACATAGTCACTAACTGCACCTTCTTTAACGGTGCCTTTAAACAGCCACGTTTATGAAAGAAAGTAAGCTTTCAGGTTATACTTCCTGCTCCTTGTAAAGAAGTTTACACCATGAAACATTTTCTCACTGTTCAGACTTCTGAGGTGTGAGGTGGATAACACTGCCACATGCGAAAACACCTAGGCATTTGTATGACCTGCAGCACTGTGTGAATGAAAGGTGCGTACCTGTGTCAATGCCACACTGCACACGACTAAGGTGATATAGTTCACAACAGGCCATTCTGATGTGGTGGTGGTGTTACATAAGCTTAACAAGAGCTTAGACATTTGCCAGAAAATCTATTAATACAGGAATAAGTTATTGCATGACAGGAAATAGTCCTCAAAGCCTGTCTGAGGGATAAATGTTCTTCCTGCACAGGACAAAGGTAATTGCAGGCCTGGGCTGAATGGCACACGCTGGACAGGGACTAACTGCACTTTGCAGGAACTGCTGTGTTTTGTATTATCTGAATAAAAAAATATTACATTTTCAAAATAATTCTTTCATGCAAAAAAACCAGAAGATACAAGGAAGTTGTGTTACCGTTCTAATAAACGTATTAGGTCTGAATGTTTGTTCCTGCTGTGGATTTTACAGACATTGAACAACAAGCACAAATCTGTGATTTTGAATTTGTATAAATGAGTGAGAATGTTTCCTGGAAACATTTCCACTTTCCTCTCACTAACATGATTATGTTAGAGAGTATAAATATAGCCTATCCTTCACTCTCTATTGTTCAGGAGTAATGGCATAAGAAGTTTCAATAGCCAGCCTTTCTGACCATCATTATTTCTTGGTTACATACTGTCGTCTTTACTGCAGTGTCTATTTATAAAAATATCCCTTCACATTTTTTCTGAGGGGCAAGATTTTTAATTGTTTTGCCAAATATTCTCCTTTCAGTTTCATTGCGGAATTCATTTAAAGTTTTGGTATGGGTTCACAATGTTTGTTTTACAAGAAGTGTCTCAGATTCTAAATCTGCTGAACACTATTTTCTGCACAGATTAAGACTAAATATTTGAAAATGAAATATTCCTTGCACAAAAGTTCTTTTACTTTGTTTGGGATTAACCGACATTAATATTAGCTATTTAAAAGGCAGAAGTGTAGTTTCACAGGGCTGTCCAGGCTCCCTCCATATGCAGTTGCAAAGAAAGATAAACTTCATCTGCGTAATTCACCCCAGTATAATAATACAGGGTGGTCAGCCCTCTGAGTAGCCCACCTTTTCAGTGAGCAGTAGCAAGAGCCCTGATAACTAGCTTAGTAGAGCAGACTAGATGGTAGATTACTGAATTAACTGAGATGAATCCCACCATTAGATGTCACATTCTCATTCTGTCTTTTGATCTCTTGCTTTTTAAGACCTGGGAATTGCATAGCCCTGGTGACATACTATTCTTTACAGAGAGAGAGTTTTTCATTCTCTGCTTCTCCTGCTGCTTCCTGTATTAATCAGTGATTTGAAAATCTCCATCATCTTCCAGACTTCTGTATTAATTTCTAGTTTGTTACTGTAATTATAGTTCAAATCACTCCCTAGATATAAGACTATGTGTTTTGCCTACATCCTCATTTTCCCCTGTAACTCAGTTTCTGCTGATGTTTTAGTTAACATAGTACATGTCATTGCTCTAATTCTGTTTATGCTAATAGATGAATTCTACTCTCTTAACCTACTATTTAGAATAGAATACAGTAGAGTTAATTATATTCTGTGTATAATGTAATTCTGAACTCCATGGGATGGAAACAGCATTTGAATTTTCTATATCTTTGCTATCTTATTACTTCTGAGGTTTAAACAGATTTAGTTCAGGTGACCTAATGTTCAGAGATTTTAGCAGTGAACTGCAGACTTCATCTTCATATGGGCTTAGTTATGACTTATTTTTTAGCCACAAAATAACAGAGATCTTATGTCACTGTAAAAAACATAAAATCACAATCCCTCCAAAAACCCACAAATATCGGAGACCCAGTTTGTTACTTAGTAGCTTTAAATTTTCTTTCTTTACTTCTTTTTTTCACATGATCAAGCAAACATATTTTCAGCTCTGAGGAAATGTATGGACTCTGTGCTACTTTTTTATTGCTGCTGGTTTCGATATGCTTTATTTTAGAAAGCTAATTGCAGAAAACCCCATAATTTTCAATGATAGATTCTATTGCATTACTCTGGGTAGTGCCTTATGACCCAGGCAAGATTATTCAAGGTCAAGTTTTTAGATGCTGCTGCAGCATTTTTAAAGAAAATTTTCAAACTATGTTTTTGCCACTTTTAACATCTTTTTAAATATGATTGTGACTATGAAAACTATTGGAAGACAGACTCCCCCATTGGACCTGTAATTCTTTCTAGATGTAATAACAAATTTGTTCTAAAATCAGAGGCCACAATTTGGCCATAAGTTTTTCAGAAAAATGTTTGGTCTTCTCTCGAGACAGGCGTTCTTTTGTTTTTATTGTGGTCTAGGCCTATAGGCTATACAGTCTTCTGCAGAGTAGCTGTGCAGAAAATGTTGGATCACACTGTCCTTGTTACAATTTTTAAATGTTTCTGAAAACAATATTAAACTGTTTGGAAGAAGAAAGAATAAAGGAACAGGGATTCCACTGCAATAACAACAATAACAACAAAACTGAACATTTTTGTCCCCCTAGTATGGGATGGGATAGGTGGGGGTGAGTGAAATGGAATTCTTAGACTAAAATATATATGCTTCCTCATACTCACCTGATGGTCTATTAAATAAACCTTACTTTGGGTTATTGGAAATGTGATTTTCCTCATTGTCATGTGCTGCATCTTTTCTTGCAATAAAATAAGAACTTTGATAGATCATATTGTTTTCTTCTCTAAGAAATGCAGTATGTTATTGTATCTCTGGCTGTCCCACAGAGCTGTAAATTGCTTCCATTAGTTTCCCTGCTTTTTACTTTTGTTGTCTTGGCAACAAAACATAATTTGTTCTTACATGTGTATTATAGTCAAACTCTGTAAGTTAAGGTTGCAAAATTTCTTGCAGTAATAAACTCTTATTTCGACTTGGACATAACTTCTTGCAGAAGTCTGACTTTAAAACTTTCTTGGCTGAAGTTTATGAGAAATGCACTTTATCTTTAGAAGTTAATAGAAAATAATTTTCTTCATTTGAATGATGCAAAATGGCAAAAAATATTTCCCAAGGGAAAAGGAAAGATTAATAAAGATGGGATTCTTCTCTCCTAATTTAGGCATCAAAAGTTAGCCATATAGCTGTAATAACTTAAGGGTCCCTCTCAGTGGAGAGAAGCAGACACCTCTAGAGATCCATTCATTTCATTCCAAAACAGGATTTTAAAATAAGGGAAAGTGGGAAGTAGAATTGTCCCCTGGAGATGCCTATTTCTCTCCTTTAATTATAAGGAGAACCTTGTGAGATTACCTGAAATTCAGCTGGCTAAGTTTTAAATGCCTAAACTGGGGCAGATTAATCCCATTCAAGAATTCTGTTCTTATTAAGGGTAACTCAAAAGAATGTGATGTTAAAAACTTCCTGTTTTGCATATGGCTAGTCCTAAACAAGGCTTTTTTTGCTCCATGAACTTGATTTCAAACAGTTAAGAAACTGTTCATTAATGGACAGATTCTTTGAAGCAAGAAGAGTCACACATCCCTGGCTATACACTATAGGGCTTCATAGAAGTGTTTCACTCACAGAAGATTTAATGTCAACCATTCCATTTTAGCCCTTCCACCAAAATCATCTAATGATTTTATAGAGCTTGCTGGATACTTTTCACATTTGATCATGACAAATATAGAAAATGATCCAGGAGATGGAAAATGCTCAGCTGAATTCCAGGCCACAGACTAGTTAGTGGTCTTTGAATCTGTCCTACTCTGTCAAATGGATCATAATACTGAAGACATTGTACTGATTACTTTTCAAACTGTTTGATCTTTCTTCTTCTAATTAATACCCTTTAGGATATAAATTGTCTCCTGTCTGTTTCTGTACATTACTCTCAATGTTCTGGTCTTCTCCAAAACATTTAATAAGAATTTCAACTTTTAAATTTCTACTCTTTGCACATTAACAAAAGCATATGAATTGGATTGTAGACTAATAATGCATAAAATCTAGTGAAAGACATCCTACATCTTACTCGGGGCAAGTTATATATTTCCTGGCTAGACATGTTAGAAATTTTTCATTCTTAGAATGCCAGCCCTGGTCCTGGAGAAAAAAGTTCTGTTTGATTGCTTGTTTTTGTCTCTTTGTAGAAAAAGATGAGATCATGAACCTGTAAAGGTAGCTTTGAGTCCTTTATATATTTTTCAATAAAAAGCTACATTTGCTCTTATATCCAATACACTTTGGACATTCAAATGTGAAACCTACCCTTTTCTTGATGATTTTCTTTTTTAGGCCTTTCAGGGGCTATCCCTTTTGAGATTTCCATACAGACTTCAAACCTCTCTAGAGGTTTATACAGCCACACAATGATATTTTCTATTTTGTTCCTTTATCCTTTTCTAATAATTTTCAAAATGCAATATGTCTTCAGTGCAATTAGTCATTGAGCACTGAGCTGATAATTTTATAAATCTATCCACAGTGACTCCAAGCTCTCCTTTCAGAGTGGCAATAACCACCTGTTGTTTGTGAACAGAGAAGGGCTTGTCGGTGATGTGATGGTTGGAGGCTGTCTTGAGCATAGTGATCATGAAATGATAAGAGTTTTTGCTTCTTGGACAAGTAAGGAGGGGGGTCAGCAGAACTGCCACCTTGGCTTTCTAAAGGGCAGACTTTGGCCTGTTTAGGAGACTGGTTGACAGAGTCCCTTGGGAGGCAGTCCTGAAGAGCAAAGGAGTCCAGAAAGGCTGGATATTCTTCAAGAAGGAAATCTTAAAGGTACAGGAGCCGTGTGCCAAAAGATGAGCCAGCAGGGAAGAAAACTGTCCTGGCTGAACAGAGTGTGTCCAAAAAAGGGCAACAAAGCTGGTTAAGGGTCTAGGGCACAAATCTTATGAGGAGCGGCTGAGGGAACTGGGGTTGTTTAGTCTGGAGAAAAGGAGGCTGAGGGGAGACCTTATCACTCTCTACAACTACCTGAAAGGAGGCTGTAGCGAGGTGGGTGTAGGTCTCTTCTCCCAAGTAACAAGTGATAGGATGAGAGGAAACAGCCTCAAGTTGTGCCAGGGGAGTTTTAGATTGGATATTAGGAAACATTTCTTCACCGAACAGGTTATCAAGCATTGGAACAGGCTGCCCAGGGAAGTGGTTGACTCACCATCCCTGGAGGTATTTAAAAGACATGTAGATGTGGTGCTTAGGGACATGGTTTAGTGGTGGACTTGGCAGTGCTAGGTTAACAGTTGGACTGCATGATCTTAAAGGTCTTTTCCAACCTAAACAATTCTATGATTCTATAATGGCTAACTTAGAGCCCATGACTGTGCATCAATAGCTAATATTGTTTTACCCATGGGCTTTTACATTATAATAATTTGTCATTTTATTACCCAGACTCCCCATACTGTGAGATCTCTCTGCATCTCTCTGCAATCAAATTTCATTTTTACCATGCTGTATAATTACGCCTAATCAGCAAACTTTTTTGCTGCTGATACTTTCTTATCAAAAGCTTTTGGAAGTCTAGTGTGTTTAATGAGTTGATCATCACCCTGCAAGTCTGCAGAATAATTCAGAGAAATCTAATAGGTTTGCAAAACATAGTTTCCCTCTACAAAAGCTGTACTGATTCTTTCTCCATGTTAGCTTATTTAACTGAATATTTACTTATTCTGTTCTTTATTAGAATTTTAAACAATTAACCTTTTTCTGAAATCAAACCTATTAGTCTGTAATAGTTTGACTGTCCCTGAAGCACTTTTCCAAAGTTGCTATAATTTTAGCTTTTCATTCCTCCAGTTCTCCAGGAAATTTAAATGTTGGTCTGTACAACATAGTTACTAGTTAAAGATTTTTTAATTCTGAGTTCCTTTAATGCTTAGAATTAAATACTACCTAGCTTTAGAAAGGAGTTACTATTTATTTTATTTATTTGTTCTTACATTCAGCTGACACTGTAATTTGAGACAGTTCCTCCAAGTCATTTCCCGTGAGGAAAGTCTTCCGCATGGGACTCTTCCTAAGTTTTTCTGTAGTGAAAAGTGATGTGAATCACTGCTTCAAATTTTCTACCATGGTCTTCTGATTTCCCTTATTTTAAAATCCTGTTTTGGAATGAAATGAATGGATCTCTAGAGGTGTCTGTTTCTCTCCACTGAGAAGGACCCTTAAGTTATTACAGCTATATGGCTAACTTTTGATGCCTAAATTAGGAGAGAAGAATCCCATCTTTATTAATCTTTCCTTTTCCCTTGGGAAATATTTTTTGCCATTTTGCATCATTCAAATGAAGAAAATTATTTTCTATTAACTTCTAAAGATAAAGTGCATTTCTCATAAACTTCAGCCAAGAAAGTTTTAACCTTCATCAGGTTCATGGCCCTCTCTTGGATTCACTCAAGTATGTCCATGTCTCTCTTGTACTGGGAAGCTGAGACTTCAATGCAGCACTCCAGATGTGTCTCACCATTGCTGAGTAGAGTGAAAAGGTCACCTTCCTCAAACTGCTGGCAATGCTTTTCACCTAATGGAACTAGAGGTGCTTTTGGCCTACTTGGTTGCAGGGGCACATCACTGGCTCATGTTCAACTCATTGTCCAGCCAGACCCCCAGGTCCTTTTCTGCAAAACTGCCTTTCAGCTGCTTGGCCCCTCAGCATGTACTGATACATGGGCTTATTCCTCTCCAGGGTCATAGCTTGGCATTTCCCTTTGTTGAACTTGATATCCTCCTGCTAGGAAATGGTTTCCCCCAATGGCAGTATTGGCTAATGGCCTGGAAGTGGGCCTACTTAGGATGTCTATGTACTTTTTCTGTGGTTAATAGTGTCACATTTAATATATGTCACTTATGAAAATAAAAAATAAAAGGAAGAAAAAAGACAACAATGTGGTTTTGACCTATTGGTCTGTGGTAGGTATATTCTGCATCACTATGCCTGTCTTTATTTCTAAATTTATCTTTGTCTTTCTGTACCTATGCTGCTCAGATATGTGTTACCTTGGCCATGATATTATAAAATGAACAGTTTCAGTAAGCTAAATGGTTCTCATTCAGATATTCTTAACATTTCTAATCATCCTGATTGAACCTATACCATGTGTTAGCATATGTCAGCAGCTGGTGCTCTCCAGTGTCTTATGATTCCTTCTAGTCACTTTTGCTTAGAGTAAAGGAGTAACAGTGAATTCTTCCATAAAAAACTCCAACATTTTTTCTCTGATAAGCAAAATCTATACATATCCTTAAATTTTTTTTCACCCCCTGCTGGGGCTGTTCCTAAACACTGAGTGATAGTCTTGCCACCACAGTACTGCTCAACAGAGCTTGAAATTAGCAAGAGGAGCTCAGGCTGTCTGACAGCTAGTCTTACCACGGCCGCCAAGTCTGAACAAACAGCAGCAGCTATTTTGCTCACAGGGGAAATAAGGTTAGTGAAAATATTAAAGAAAAGTGAATGCCACTGCTGGCATGGCAACACTTTGCAGTAATTGGCTCCTTGTGATTCATGCTGGCCTGACTCTGAGAGCTGCAGATGGGAAGCTTAGAAGCTTTAGTTTGGAAGCTCTAGTTTGGAGCTTGTAAGCTCTTCTTAAGAAATGGCAAACAGATCAAAAGTTCACTGAAGTAAGCAGAATTCTGTAAATTCCAATAACATTTCTTGCTAATTTACTTTTGTTTGAGCGAATTCATCTCTTTGAACATGTAGGATAGTAACTATTGTAACCATTAAGTTGCAGGTGCTGTTTTCATGAAAAACTACCGTCTTAAACCTTTTCCAGAGCTAAGCTCTAATTCATTCATCAACAGCTAACACTGACCATTCCTCGTGATTATTGAAAGTAGATTTGTATAACTAGATCATATGATTAATTTTGAAAGATGTTCCAAGTATATTCCTGACAATTTGGTTTAAATATTATTAAAGTGACTAATAAAGAAGAAAATTGTGTTGCTCAAAGGTCAAATACAAAGCCAAAAAATCATTAACTGACACAAACAAATGGTGAACACAACTTGAAAAAATTAAATTTTCCACTCAGATATATATCTTGGTTATTGAATGCAAATATGAACCAAATCTGACCTGTCCAGCTTAGTAAATCAAACTGGAATTCTCAAATTAATTGATTAGACTCCCAGTAATATTGAGGAGACTGTTTGCTTTTGGTACTCTGTTGCTTGGCTAGGAGGGTGGTGGTTGATGGAGTTTAATTCCTTTTCCTGTTTCTGCCTTAAACTGTGGAAAGGATGAGAAAGATTTAAAAAAAAAAAAAAAAGTGATTTTTCCAAACCTTTTCCAAGGTTTAAGTTTAAATGTGGGCATATTGCAGATGTGTTTGAGTGAATTAACTTCTGTCATGTAGAGAGGATAAATCCTGCTTTCTTGATATGATCAAACTTCTACTGATTGACAGACGTGACAATACTACAAGTCAATAATGATAATTAATAGGTTGTCCAGAGAATCTGTGGAGTCTTCATCCTTGGAGATATTGAAAACCCAATTGGACACATTGCTGAGCAACCAGCTGTAGTTCACCCTGGTCTGAGAAGAAGGGATGGACTAGGTGATCTCCAGAGCTCCCTTCCAAACTCAGACATTCAGTGATAATATAATCCCGCAGAAGAAGAGCTTGATGAATTTAGTGGCTGTGGTATTTTTCCCAATAACCTTGTTTCTTGCCACGTTACATCAGAGCCCTGATCCTTAGTCTTCTGAGTCTGCATGGAGTCTTATGAGGCAGGTAGCCATTTACAGTGAGCATTTTCATTCCCTCCCAGTTTGTTTACATGCAAAAATATGTAATTAATTTGAAGTTAAAATCTGAGTATACAACAATATGTCAAGAGAAAGAGTACTTTAAAGAATATTATTGTCTTCTCAAAACCGCAAATGTTAATCTGGAAATGTAAAAGTAATGTTGCATTTAAAGAAAAGTACACACTGTGAATTATGCAGCATGAAAGAGCTGCCTTTATAACCCTGACAATTCAAAAGGAATAGAGAGGAAGAACAGAGTGAAGTGGTGTGTTTCAGTCACTGTATCAGGTAGGTGCAACACCACCCATGTGGCTGGCGGCTACTGAGCCAGAAAATCAAGCTTTACCATGAGTGAAACATTAGATCCCACATGAGCCTATTTTCCAGTCTAAATGGTTAGTAGCTTTAGTGGCATTTCATTAGGACTACTCACATCATCACATCCCAGTGATCCTGTTCCATATCTGCTCTGCTATCAGTTACCAACAAAATTCTGCTATACTCTGTTTTGATTACCTGCAATATGAAAATACATTCAAAGATGACCTTTTAGTGAGGTATTTTATACATGCTGAGGGCAGTTCTATTTTGACAGGTGAATTAAACAAAATATAGAGAATATAGCTAGTCAAGGCTTCAAGCATATTGTTTTTAGCATAGTAACTACAAACAAAACTGCTTTAATCCTCCACAACTCATTTAACCTTGGAATTAAATATGCATGTAAAAGTGATGGTCCCATACCTCAGTTCGTGTAGACTTATAACTATCCACTGCTTATTTGTGTTTCCAGATGCCTTAGAAATTCAAGTTGCCAGCTCAATTCCTTAAAGACTTGTCATGCCTACCCAGCAAAGTAGTATTATGGATGTTTGATTAATGTCCTGATATTCCACTCAAATTAGCAGTGCCATTTCAAAGTATTTCATCTCCTGAAGGGAAATTGTAGCCTGATATTCAAGGGATTAAGCTGCAGATAAAACAATTATCTTTTAATGACATCTCTCCTCCTTATTTTCTTTTTTTTTTAATTATAAGGCAATAATATAATTTATAAACAGGAAAAGGCTATGTAGCCTGACATATTTAGAGTTGCTGCATTTAAAAGACTGCATTGTTTGTCTTAGCAATCAAACAAAAGAAAATGCAACAACTCATTCAATCATTCTATACTTCTGCAATACCAGCTTTTATTAGAACTGTAGAAATTCAGCAGAGGTCTTCATCTTCCTAGAGATCCTTTGTCTCATGACTATTTTTAAATTTTAAAATAAAATCTTGAAAAACAGATATATTCATGATATATTCTGGCTAGCAAGAAGCAAATATCTTTTCTCGAGTGGACAGTCTGACTGAGCTCTTTTAAATTGTCCAGGACCGTAAATAACACAGCTTTTACTATGCTCAAAAGGGACAATAACAGACACAAGGATAAATGCAATAGGAGAAAACAAAGTCTGAAGAGCATACTCAAAGGAAGAACATTACTGGAAACTCAGTAATGTGTTTTAGTAGTTAACAACCATTGATACAACAAAACAACCATATTTATTCCGGCTTATATTGATCAGAATAAATAAATAAATAGTATTTTTTTCTCCATTCAATTAATGTGGGACACATGAGATGACTATATATGAATCTACTGTTCATACTCTTGTTTGAACCTATTCTGTGCATCAACCCAAAGAGGTGTGGGTGTAATTTTGATCTGAACAAGCAAGTTGTTTAGCCTTGTGGCAATGTTGATATTGTACAATAAAAGCATTTTGGATCCTGGAGTGAATAGGGACCAATGGGTCTACTGAAATATGTCAGGATGCACAATGCTTTCGACATGGTAACAGCACTTTGGACATTGGTCTCCTTCTGGTCCTTTCAGAAGAGAAGTGTGTGATGCCAGGATTTGCCAGCAGTTATTGCCCTGTCCTCTCCTTAGCCTATACCGGGGAAAAAGGAAAAAAAATAGAAAAGAAAAAGAAAACCAAAAATTTTCAGTCAGATACCTGTAAATGGAGGTGTCTTTGTCATTTCTTCTTTAGTTGCTAATCTCTTCTTAGTATGTTTAATGAAAATATGATAGGGACAGCTTCTGTCAAATACAGGACAGCCTTTCACTGAATACAAGGCCTTTTCTGCACTTTCCTGTTAATTGATCTCTGTTGTAATGAATAAAAGAATATCTCTAGAGGGTGTTTCTACATTTAAATAATTCTTTTGTTCCTTCTATTTGCTCCACCTGAAATTTGTTCAGGACTGGCTTGTGACTTGTGCTATAGTTTCTTGCCAAGGAATAATAAACATGCTGCACCGAGAGGTGTATTTATGTTAAAAATTCACAGTTCTTTACTATGAAACAGACAGCTCTAAAATCCTTTCACAACCCACTTGATTTGAAATGGGTTTGCATGCAATATGCTGAGTTTTCTTGTGTGCACTTCTTGCACTCTTCAAACACCATTTTTTAAACTCACAAGACAGAATATTAAGTGCTTTACCCAGTGTACCAAGAACACTGGTGGGGCTTTCACTTTCTGTTAATACATGTGTGCACAAAGGAAAAACGAACTCCTGCCAATATTTGCAGTAAATAGACAAACTTAGGAGTACACTCTGAGTAAAGAAATTGGTGCATGGTAATTTTAATAAAAAATAACAAATACCTTTTTGGAAAATACTACTTCTCCTGGATATATTTTAGTTTCCTATCAATAACATCTCAGGTGCATGATTCTGTACATATAAAAAAGAAAGCTTGATTTATTTCCCAAAGAACTAAATAAATATGAGTGTCAAATACACAGCACAAACACACACACGCACACACATGCGTACATGCACACAATCACACATACAAAGACAAGGCATTAGAAAACATATGGCAAAATCAAACACTGCAGAGTGTGGAAATATCAAGTAGTTTCCTTCACCTTGATGTTTTTATTCTTTGTAGAAAAGAGTACCTATGAAACTTCTGCAAGCTTTGCTTTCCTTTTCCCCAAAACCACAGTAGTCTGGCTTCACACTGTTGGATTTTCAGCAGCAGCAAAGACACATCCCATACACAAAGATCATCTCCTTCAGTCAGCAATGCGTACATTGTCACCCTAAAATAAGAACTGCTAAATGTTCTTAGGAAAAGTCTGCCAGAGTATTTTTAACATAGGCAAAGAAAATATTTTTACTTCACTTGTTCTTAGAAATGTCTGAATCATTTTGGCTGAAATTTTCTCGTTATTTCTTCAGTGACAGATGGATTACAGATCTGACATGAGCTAAACTTTCTACTAGAGAGAGAATTCTGTGTGTACCTTTTGGGTATTCAATCTGTCTACAGAAAAAGTTAGAATACATATTTTCATGTCTTTACATATGTATTCCTCAACCAAGCTACCTTTGGATGTGGCTTTTTAAAAAAAAAAAAAATTCCTTCATTTCTTTTTTCCCCTTATTTTTGTCCATAAGTCATTAGGCACTTCACTTTCTCTGGTGCTAGGACTATCCTTTTCACTCTTGTTTTTAAGAATTGTCTCCTTTTCTTAGATTCTAACACAGGCAACTACACAAAGCACCTTTTTTTCATATGAAGAAAGATATATTGTAAAAACAGGGTAATCATGCAAAAGAAAGAGAAAAGAGGAATTGAAGAATGAGTTTTGTATTTTGTTGATCTAGGACATGGAGCGTGTCAGCGGTACTCAGGAGTATTGTACTGAATTTGGCTCAGGTGCAGATTTCGTGTGTGGCCTTGGTTTCTCTGCTGCTCAATTCATGTGTGTAAGTTGGGGACACTGTTTATCCAGTATAACTAGGTAATTAGAGAGAGAGGCATCTCTGGAGACCTTTTCATCCTGTTCTAAAACAGGTTTTTAAAACAGAGGAGATAAATCAGCAGAGGAAGCAACTACCTCTCTCCATTGCCGTAGAGGGAATTGGGAGAAGTAGCTTAGATTGGATATTAAATTTATGGATAGCTAAAAGTAAATGAGACATATCACAATATTGAGGAACAAAGTATTTTTGCTGCTTAAAGAATTGGTTGAATTTTGATGTAAATAATTAGAGGTAAAAATATTTGAGAAGCTTCTATGTTTCCAGGTAATAAAGAAAAAGTAGTTTGTTTTTCTCTCTGTGCTTCCCTTGGACACCCACTGTATTATTTTCATTATCATTGGTTTGGTTGGTTGGTTTTGTTTTTTTTTTTTAATACATTGTAGCTCCTGAGTTTTAGCCAGTAGCCTTGAATCTTTGCAGCCCTTTGAGTATTGGGTACCATCACTGTGAAAAGCAAGTGATTTATGCACATGCTCTTTAAGTTAAACATACACTGTTTTCTGTATGCAAGTAAAAACACATCTTCTTTAATCAGACTTGTGTCCTCCCTCATTTCCCTGATTGTTATTTCCTTCCTTCTTCCTTTCTTGTTCTTTTTACAAACTACTTTTTTCCTAAACTATGTTTGGCAATCTAAGAAATGCCTCTTAAATTGAACAAGAAATTAGCGTCTAACAAGAAATAAGCTGTTTTAAAATAAACACTTTTCATATACAACATTAGATAGGAAAACAATTCCCAAATACACAGCATATGAGGTCCTAAAGATTCAGTTATTTCATCTAGAAATAATTATAATTTAAAACCATATGATCTCTCCAAAAGTGCATTGTTTGTTTTAGAGACTACCATGTTCACTTAGCTCCCAGAATAATTTTATAACATCCGTGGATTTACAGTCCTCCATTATAAGGGGAGATGTGGGAAGAACTGCCTTGCTGAACTCTATTTGTCAAGAAAGACATCCTTTTTCCACTTTAATATATTTAGAAATCTCAGAAAAATATCTGCCCAAACAGCTATTTAAAAGCTGACTGCAAAGATTTTGATGCCAGAATGCAAAATACAGAACATTTATGGTAAACATAGGCAAAGTCTTCTATCATATTTAGACAGTTCTCCTTTATAAACCTAATGGACATCTGAAAATCGATTTTTAAAGCCAGAAGAGATCTTAGACCCACCTATTTGGGGTTTTGCACATGACAGGCCATAAAATATCATCAGAATTAGACCACATAACTTATTGTTGCCTCAAGCAGATATCCTAGACATTTATTTTATCTTCTTCTGAAAATTTCAGGAAATGGGAAGTCTGATAGAAAACAGAACTCTCTATCTAGTTTCACATGATGAACTGACTTTTGACCAAATGGAAACCTTTGTAAAAGTAATACAAAATACCTGCTGGGCTTGATCAGAAATTGTGGCACATCCACATTATATCATTTGTTCAGGGCAAGATTATGACTGATTAATTTCTTGATCTGCCACCTTTGTGTTACAGTAAGTACCTGTGAGTTTCCACATGCATATCTGAAAGGTTCAAGAAATGAAGTTCAGAGAATAGCTGAAGGTTAGCTCTGCTAACAGCATATCTTAACAAATCTGTATCTTAGAACTTTCTACATAATTCGGGGAGTGCAGTTACATAGGAATCACCCCACTAAGTTTACTGTCTCCCAGCTGATGCATGATTTCAGTGTGATTGCTTTTATTTTGTTTCTCCAATTAGAAATCTAACAGGTTAATTGAAACCACTAGTGAAGTTGGTTTTAGCAAACAAATAACTGCATTGAAAAGGACAAGTAAAGTTCATGTAATCAATCTGAAAAGAGGTATCTTCTTCTGGATCACTCTATGGCAGTAGAAAAGGTTAGGGGTTTTAGCTTCTTGTTGTGCTTTCCTAAGAAATTCTAGCCTTCATTGATCTGTCAGAGGCATAATTTGTATGAATACTCCCTAATTTACCGAAACAACTTAACACCAAATTTTTGGTCAAAAATAGTGGAGCTGGTTTTCACAATGCTGCAATAATGGTAGATTTGTGAAATACTCACATGCTTCGTGAAAGTGTTGAGGAGCAATGCCAGGTACTGAGGCAGCTGGATCAAAGGAAGACATCTGTCCTACAGCCTCATTTGCAGCTTAGAGACAGTTTAAGAAGCAGCTGACTACTTTCTCCAAAATAAGATACTGATGGTAACTGCTGGTCACTAACCATGTAAGCATACCTGGTCCATTTCACTGCAAAATCAAAACAGCTGAGTGTAAACTACCTTTGGAGGTGACAAACTAATCGGTTTGACTTGCACTGAAATGGGCTGAGGTTGTTCACAGTCTTAGTTAAAATCTTATGGTCATGTAAGAAGCTGTGACTCACCTACTTCTCGCCTACTGTCTTCAGGACCCTGGCTCCAGGCATGGCAAGAGAAGGTGAAAGATCTAGGATCCAGAGATGTAAGAGAATGGACAGCTAGCAAGAAAAACTCAGGTGCAAGTTGGGCACACCTACGTGGGCACCTGTCCAACTGGACTCCAAAAGGTAGAATCTCATACAGGCTTTGCCTGTTTTAGCAAACTCAGTAAGGGCACTGAATCAAGTACCAGCTCTTGATTAACTGTATTAATGATTAGTTAGCTCTTACATACAGAACAGGGGCTATCCCATTTAGCAATCAGGAAGGACAAAACCATACTTGTTTGGAAGGGAAGAGAATTTACTTGTATCAACATAAATTGTACTATGCAGTTCTCCCTCCGTACCAGAGATGAATCCTTGGCCTTTTTCTTGTTTGTGGCCTTTGTTTGTGTGTGTGTGTATGTATGTATTAGCAAAGAAGTAACCATAAAGTTCTGTGTATTTCTTTTTGACTGCAGCCTGCTATGGAAAAACCTTGTAGCTGCTTAAGCTTAGGTGGACAAGATCTTCTAGCAACCCATAGAAAAAAAGTCTTGTTACCAAATGCATGTACTAATTGAGAAGCAGATCTGAGGCATGCAAAACACACCTGCAAGACAGGCAGATTGTCACTCTGAGTGTCCTTCTCTACTGTCTTATAGCTAAAGTAGTCTGTAGCATTCATATCATACTGATTTTACTATTACTTCTAGTTAGCTAGAAAATATCTGTTACGGCTTAAGCTCAGCCAGCAACAAAGCACTACAAAGCTGCTTGCTCACTCCTCCCCTTCCTGGTGGGATGGGGAAGAGTAAAAATAAAGAAAAGCTCATGGGACAAGACAAAGACAAGGAGGGATCACTCACCAATTATGGTCACAGGCAAAAACCAGACTCAACTTGGGGAAAAAAAAATCAATTTAATTACCACCAATCATATCAAAACAAGGATAATGAGAAGTAAAACCAAGCCTTAGAACACCTTCCCGCACTCCAACCCCTTCTTCCCAGGCTCAACTCCACTCCCAGTTTTCTCTACCTCCTCCCCTGCAGCAGCGCAGGGGGATGGGGAATGGGGGTTGGGGTCAGTCCGTTAGATGTTTTCTCAGCTGCTCCTTCCTCGTCAGGGGCAGGATTCCTCACACTCTTCCCCTGCTCTAGCATGGGGTCCTTCCCATGGGAGACAGTCCTTCATGAACTTCTCCAATGTGAGTCCTTCCCATAGGCTGCAGTCTTTCATTAACTGCTGCAGCGTGGGTCCTTTCTGCAGGCTGCAGTCCTTCAGGTACAGACTGCTCCAACATGGGCTTTCCCATGGAGTCCCAGCCATCTTGGGGGGCATCCCCCTGCTCCAACGTGGGCTCCTCTCTCCACGGGCTGCAGGTGGGCATCTGCTCCCCTGCTCCCCTCCATGGGCTAGGGGGGGACAGCCTGCCATCTCACTATGGGCTGCAGAGGCATCAACCTCCTCCAGTGCACCTCCTCCCCCTTCTTCTTCACTGACCTCGGTGTCTGCAGAGGGGTTTCTCTCATGTTCCACTCCCCTCCCTCATTGCAGGTTTACCCCTTCTTAAATCTGTTCTCCCAGAGGCACTACCGCTGTCACTGATGGGCTTGGCCTTGGCCACATGTGGGTCTGACTTGGAGCCAGGGAAACTTCTAGCAGCTTCTCACAGGAGCCACCCCTGCAGCCCCTCCCCCACTACCAAAACTCTGCCACACAAACCCAAAACAATACCCTTGCAAAGAAACTTACTTTTTGTCTGCACTTTTCCAGGAACATTTTCCTTTACCCCTCAGGCAAAGTCCTACCAACCCCAAGACATATTTGGCTCTTCCAAAGTATCATGCTGCAATTTGTATAACTGGGTGTAGACTAAAAATTCAAATCCAGAAGGTCACAGCCTGCTCCCTAAGTGTGTTAGCCAGCACAATCACATTTAGTTGATGGATGATATATATACTGTCTTCTACATATAATGCATATTAAATTTTCTTGGTAGATCACAGTCTCAAATGGTAGCTTAAAATAATATCTTACTAGCACAAAATTTTAAGATGTTAAACTGGGTGATAAGCATGGACAAAGGTGAGATGGGAAGAGGATAGTGAAATATTTAAAATACTTTGACTGTCATCAGTATCAGTATTCTTCCTTATCTTTGTTTTTAAGGAAAAAAAATTATTTCACATTGATGGTTACCTACTTTGTTCTGTTTCCTCCCCTCCCACTCCAGTAAAAAGGTATATTTGCTTGAATAAAATTTTGTTGCTTGACTCTTCTCATGGTATTACGTTCACCATGATGAGACCTGACTGACTCCAACTGAGCATGAAGCACATTCTGTTATACACATGTTTTTGAACAGTGGGTTCAACTACAGTTGCTTGATACATATATTTTTAGCTTTGGGTCCACTACTGTCTGCTGCTGACCACTTGTCATACTTTGCCCATGTATTTGATTTTATACATTTAAAAAAGTGATGATACATCTGACATTCATTTAAGACATTTGCCAATTCGTATGTTTCACAGCTTTTGTGTAAAGGATTGTGATTTTTACATTAGAAGAAAATGCCCTTACTAGAGGATAAATACTGGGTTCCATCCAGCACAGTTTAAGCTGTATGTATTTTGCATTTTTCAGGGAGTCACTAAGTGTTATAAATCTTCATTTCATTGGGCTCCTCTTCTGCTTCAAAGAGCAAAAGAGAAATGAACATTAGTTTTAATGCATTTCATTATTACTCTGATGATGTGTGAAAGGTTTGCTGGGATCTTTTTCTGGAAAACTTCAAAGCAGGATTTAAAAAAATGACATTGCCTCCCTTTTCCATCTGAATTTCACATGGTGTGGGTTGAGAATGAAGTTAGGTGCCTCAGCTGGCCACACTTGAGTTGATGGGACTGATTATTAGAGGTGTGTAAAATTCATTGCTCATTGTTAAGTAGGGATCCTATACTATGTTATACTGCAATTAAAAACTGCAGATGTAGCCAATAAACTACTTCATTACCACAAAAGTACAACAAAAAAAGATTTATTACCACCTTTAAATTTAATTAGATTATAGTTTTTCCACACAACCCACATTTCCCTTACACTTCTTACAAAATTCTATAATTCTGATTAAGCCTCTTGATATCTGAATGTTGTTATTTATTTATTTAGTGATTGAAGAGGAATCAGAATATGTAAGACAAATATTAAAAAGAAGGAAGCCTTGCCATTTCACTGATTTGTGGTTACATATATATGAGACCTATAAGGTGGAACTGTAACACCTGATTTTGTTAAGTCTGAAGAAGAGACAGCTAAATACAGATCCTAGTTCCCATCTTTAATTCTCTAATGGCAGAGTATAGTGAAGATGTAGTCAGACTGTTCTTGGAGGTGTGCAGCAAAAGAAAAAGAGAAAATAAAATTGGAATCAAGGAAAAAACTGATTGGATACTAGGAAAAAAAAAAAAATCACCAAGAACTGTTGAGGTCTGGAATGGGTTTAACAGAGATTCTGTGGCCCTGAGCAGCCTGACCAGGAGTAGCTGACCTCTAAAGGTCCTCTCCAACCTAAATTGCTATCTGATTCTATACAAAAAGTGTTCAATAAAATTGTAAACTAAGCCCTAATTTCCTACACATAACATAATCCTGTAAGCAGCAAAAGCCTGTTCCCTATAGCTTCCTGCATTATGCTTGGATTCTCTTGAGCATAATAAGGCTAAGCTGACCTTATAGTCTTTCCCTGAGTAAGGTGACTAACAGTACTATTCTTAAACAAGACAGCTGGTTTTCATAAAACTTGCAGGAACTTTATGGCTTAAAGGCCTTTATACCTCTTTGAGAACCTGGTGAAGTTGGCTAGTGGTTCAAAAGCCACAGACACACATCCACAGTGTGATCATATACATGTAGTTTCCTTAGGGATACAGGCTATAACTGGTATGGTTATGTGCCCATCAGTCAGCTGGAACATCTTCAATTTCATGCACATTGGTGCTTCTTCCTACCTAGCTTGCTGGATGTAAGCACTCGTGCCTGGATACAGACAGAACTTCTTGTACAGGATTTTGTGACCCCTTCCTTCTCAACTGTAACCCTGAGTTTCTATTCTCTACAAATGGGAATAGGGGTGATTATGCTTCTGTGTTAGTGCATTTTGGTTTATTTCAATGATTTTTTTGATGAAGAGAAATGAGATCTGAGCATAATAGGATCTGGTCTGTTATAACTCAGTAGTCCTGGTCAACAGGGGAGGTCCTAGATGACTGGACGCTTGCCAATGTGACGCCCATTTACAAAAAGGGTTGGAGGGAGGATCCAGGGAACTACAGGCCTCTCAGCCTGACCTCGGTACCGGGGAAGATTATGGAGCGGTTCATCTTGAGTATGCTCACACTGCATGTGCAGAGCAACCAGGGGATCAGGCCCAGCCAGCATGGATTTATGAAAGGCAGGTCCTGCTTGACCAACCTGATCTCCTTCTATGACCAGGTGACCCGCCTAGTGGATGAGGGGAAGGCTGTCAATGTTGTCTACCTGGACTTTAATAAGGCCTTTGTCACTGACTCTCACAGCATACTCCTGGAGAAGCTGGCAGCTCATGGCTTAGACAAGTGTACTCTTCACTAGCAAAAAACTGTCTGGATGGACAAGCCCAGAGAGTTGTGGTGAATGGAGTAAAATCCAGTTGGTGGCTGGTCATGAGCAGTGTTCCCCAGGGCTCAGTTTTGGGGCCATTTCTCTTTAATATCTTTATCAATGATCTGGACAAGGGGATTGAGTGCGCCCTCAGTAAGTTTGCGGATGACACCAGGTTGGGCGGGAGTGTTGATCTGCTCGAGGATAGGAAGGCTCTACAGAAGGATCTGGACAGGCTGTATCAATGGGCTGAGGCCAACTGTATGAGGTTCAACAAGGCCAAGTGCTGGGTCCTGCACTTGGGTCACAACAACCCCATGCAACACTACAGGCTTGGGGAAGAGTGGCCGGAAAGCTGCCCGGCAGAGAAAGACCTGGGGGTGCTGGTCGACAGCTGGCTCAATATGAGCCAGCAGTGTGCCCAGGTGGCCAAGAAGGCCAACAGCATCCTGGCCTGTATCAGAAACAGTGTGGCCAGCAGGAGCAGGGAAGTGATGGTCGCCCTGTATTCGGCACTGGTGAGGCCGGACCTTGAGTCCTGTGTTCAGTTTTGGGCCCCTCACTACAGGAAAGACATGGAGGTGCTGGAGCGTGTCCAGAGAAGGGCAACCAAGTTGGTGAGGGGCCTGCAGCACAAGTCTTACGAGGAGCAGCTGAGGGAACTGGGATTGTTTAGTCTGGAGAAAAGGAGGCTGAGGGGAGACCTTATCGCTCTCTCCAACTACCTGAAAGGAGATTGTAGTGAGGTGGGTGCTGGTCTCTTCTGTCAGGTGGCTGGTGATAGGATGAGAGGAAATGGCCTCAAGTTGCACCAGGGGAGGTTTAGATTGGATATTAGGAAAAATTTCTTCACTGAAAGAGTTGTGAGGCATTGGAACAGGCTGCCCAGGGAAGTGGTGGTGTCACCATGCCTGGAGGTATTCAAAAAACATATAAACAAGGCACTTCAGGATATGGTTTAGTGGGCATGGTGGTGTTGGGTTAGTGTTGGCCTTGATGATCTTAAAGGTTTTTTCCAACCTAAATGATTCTATTCTATTCTAACCTAACTCTTTCTGCAACAAAAAAGTAAAATTTTGTGGGTTTTTTTTCCAGAAAAAAAGAGCAATGACCTGTGTGCATGCATATATGCATATGCACGGTCATATCATTGTGCAGGATTGCAGGCAGCAAGATTTGCAAGTCATTAGTGAAAGGATTATTACCAGTTCTTTTAATCTGTGTTTAATAGTGTTGTGAAGTTTAGAGAGACAAAGCTAATACTTCAACATTTTGATGCTTGGAAATTTTAAAAACCAAAATGGTAGGTGTAAGAATGAGAAGGTTCATGGACAGGCTTGGACTCCTGTTATTGGGTGGATCTTAATTATTGCAGGTTATTAATATTGTAGAGCATAGATAGCAAAGATACTTGTGTCTGAAGCCAGTAAATCCTCTGGACAAACTGTCAGAGTACTAGTTACTAAGGAGGAAAAAAAAAAAAAAGAAAGCATCCCAAAGAGCTTCAAAGATGAAACATGCACATGTAAAATGACCTTTCCCAAATTCATGGCCATATGCTACAAAATAATGGTTACTTGTAACATGAGATCATAAAATACTTTGCTGGATTGAAGTGTAGCGGGTGAATTCTTAAAACCTTACACATTAAGAGCCCCAGCTACTATGCATAGAAAGAAACCATGCTGGAATGGCTGAGCAGAATATTGTGAAATTACCATTGTATCTGTATGGGTTTTTTAAAAAATGTTTTCTTAAGAGGAATAAAGCTGTTTAAGTCCCCTGTTAATCAAAAAAAGCTCCAGTTCATGTTGTTATATAACTATTCATATCAGTTCAACCTGAAAATCTTCGGAGACAAAAGAATAGGATGACATTAGAATTTTATAGTACCGATTGAAATAAACATCTATGCTCTGTCAGAAGCTCTGCTAGTAAAATGTGGCAGAAAAAAAAAATTGTTTTGACAGATACTGTTTTCAGACCAACTAGCAAGTATTCACAAAACACAGTGAATTCTACTGATTTCTGTTCTATTCCCTCTTCATCCTGGCACCATAATAGCATACAGGTTCAACATCTTCTACCAAAAGAATATCCAGTCATTTTTGTAATTTACTCTAATCTCAAACCATCCATAAGCTACCATAAGGTTCCTACAGTGCAAGCATGTTATTAAATTTTGTGTGTGGTATACTCTGTGGAATGAAAGACTGAACATCAACCTGGGTCTTCAAAACAACGAAGTTTCATTCCCAGTGCTGTCACCAGCTTTATGTAATTTTTCTCTTGTCTTTAAGTCCACCATATCTAAAAAGCATTCACCTTCTTCTATCCCAAAATATCTATTGTTATTGCTTTTAAACAGTTCAGAGTACTATGTAAGCACTGACTATTATTTCTACTGTGGGCATTATGATGATGGCAATGATGATGATGAATCAGCTCAGTCAGATGAAATAAGGTGCAACTTCATTTTAGTACACATAGTGGCTGACAAACTTCATTTTAGTACACATAGTGGCTGACAAACTAACCTGGTAACTTTCTTTAATAAACTTATTTTCTGAATGAAATAAACAGAGTAGATGCCATGCTTCTGGACTTTTAGTAAAATATCAGTTCCATAGGAGGGACACAGAAAATCATTAATTAAACCAGAGAATGCATAAGAAAGAATGAGCTAAAAGGAAAATTACAATAGATAGTGATGTCCGGATCATTACATTACTGTCAGAGTTCCCTAAGGATCGAAATAAGACAAATGTTAAAATCAGTGAAACAATATGTTGTTTAAATTTGCCGATATTCTCAAGTTCAGAGATACTGCTACAATAAAAGCTTGCTGGAGTATCAAGAGAAATCGTATGATCTTGAGAACTTGTCTAATGAATATGAATGAAATTTAATAGTACGGATTTCAGAAAACTCTTAGGAACTAATAATAACAATCTAAGCATTACTCTTGAAATGTCAGCAGTTGGAATTTACTGAGGAAGAAAGAGAACTTTTCACATTAATTGATTACAGGTTGACTATGAGCAACATGTATCATATGGCTGTGAAAATGGAAATGAGATCCTAGATAATGTCAACCTAAATATTTTCAGTCAGGTTTGGAAAATATTAACAAAATGTAGAGCCTACAATTTAACAGATACTGTGAGCAGTTCTGTCATGCAAGTCACACATGTAGAAGAAGGATTAATTTAATCTCAATAAATGCAAACGAGAACTGCTATGGTGATCTGGAGTACCTGAACGTCAAGTATATAAGCATGATGTAGAAAAAGTAAATCTGTTTAGCAAAGGTCTAGAAAAAGAAAGTAAGGGGCACATGGTAGGTCAGTGTGTATGGGCAGGGGTGTGGGAAATGAGTGATATTGAGGCAACCAGAAGCATAGCTGCTTTCATTAGTGGACAATGATGGTACTAAGTTAAGTTATCTTGTACCATACAAGAGTCCCACAGTCTTCCAGTGGGAATATGGAGGACAAAAAGTAATTCATAAATTGTGTTTAATTCATTAACAAATAATCTATGATGTAATTGCCTTCAAGGAACTGTATTCAATAGTCCAGATAGTCCCTTCCTATAAAAGGTCCCTTCTCTATGAGAAGTACTCATTAAGTCAGTTGCTGCAAAATGATCTGCTTTTGGCTCTTCCTTAACAAGGTTACCAGGGCAGAGGAGGGGAGCTATAGAGTTGCAACTTTACCTGCATGTAAATGGGAGGGAGGCCTCTGCTGGGAGCCAGAGTAACTTTAGGATGTCTGTATTAACGTTTCAGTTTGGATCAGGAATGCATGTTTGAAGGAAATCTCGCAGTTGTATCTGGTACTATGCTTTGATTTGTGACACAAGAAGATCTTGCGCACATAAGTTAGACTTCTTTCTGCTGAAACTAAAATAGATGATTCACTTTGGGAGCCACCTAGTACACTTCATGCCCAGTTGACTGCTCAGTCCACAAAGCAACAAGTCAGAAGTAAAATTTCCTGAAATGTGTTTTGCATGGTGGATCCTTAGCATCAGCTGTTCCTCTATATGGATCTGCTCCCATTGGGCAGCTGCTTGTTAATGCAGATATAGCCCATGCATCTCCCAGGGCTAAGCATGACAAATAAGTAGCAAGCCCCACACTGACTCTGGAAATCTGCCAATGGATGGCAAAGGACTTGACTACCACTCGTGTACAGATGACAAGCTTGTCACAGAGCTGCCAATATCTTTAGGTGTTTGATGTCCTTCCATTTTATTGCAAAAAGTGCAAGAATGTTATCTATAAGAATTGTTTATAGCACAGGGGAGTGAGTCATTTTAATGTTTCATTTGGTCCTTGGTAGTGGGTTCGCACTATAGTAACTGTTTGCTTAAACTGTTATGAATGAAATGAGCTTTCTGCTGTAAGATGGCTCAGCAACAGAGACTTGAATTTTGCTTGGATGTGTCTGTTAGAGAAGCACTGGTAATCTTAGGATAGATACTCACCATGACCACTTTTGTTGTTGTTGATGTTGTTAAAGGGCTTTTCTTATATCTTTAAAAATAACAACATTAAACTAATAAGTTAGATTTAGATTTTATTTACTGTCTTTTTCTCTTATTGCTACTCTATGTCTTTTTCTTAAAGATGAAAACAGCTGCAAGCTCTGCTTAATTTGCTTTCTGCACAGTGCAAGACTGTATGAAGAGTATACATGTTAGTTCATTACCAAGTTGCAATAAGGGAGAATTTATTGTGATACCAGCAAGATGAGCTATTAAACACTGTCTCACTTACACACAGATTGCCTGTGATGAGTGATTCCAGGCATAGATGAAAGTAAAGTAGCTGATGTAGATAATCTACTTTCATAACTGTAAATGATATCATGTGTTTGCATGTACTTTAGAGTTTATCAGAAGTAACAGAAGATAATGATGACAGGTGGTAAAAAACATGTTGACCTTTTCTTTCATCTTTGTGTACTTGTGACTAACTCAAAGCTACAGGCTTCACACATAATTGTATCATAGAAGGTAAGTGGACAAAAAAAGCAGCACTATTGATGAGTTGCCTAAACCTTGGTTTATATAAAAACAAATTTGAAAAGGTATATTTAGTACCCACACCTTTATCCAAAGAACAGCAATTGATAAATAAAGGGAATTAATGTTTGCTATATGAGAATTCCTATTGGGATGTGTAATCTCTGTTATACTGCAGTGGGAGATAAGTATTCAAAACAGGTGAGATCTTCTTGGGCAAAGGGCAGTCCCAGAAAAGGATTATGCTGGGACACTATTTTGCCCCAATTTCTTTAGTAAAAGCATCTCACTTTCGGTTTGATACTCCCTGAGGGAACCTGTTTTCAAATTAGGAAAAGGACTCGGACTCAGCTTTAACACATTCCAGGGCTAGACTACTGGTAGCTCTGAATGACTGTATGTACTTCAGTCTCTGCTGTGGAGTCATTGTGCATTTTAAAGCCAATGAAATATTCACTGGCATGAAGAAAGATTGAATGGATACCTGGTCGATCTCTAAATTTTCTCTTTATTTGGCCCAGTGAATATTTATTTAATTCACACAAATATTGTGGAGCTTCCATAGCAGGAATTGAAAGAGCTTTTTTAGCCCCAGACTTATTTCTTGGTGGAAGGGCTATTTTCTGTTGGACATGTTGGTGTGTGTCTTCCCCACACAGCAAAAGATATTGGGACCTGACATTCTTAAAATTTTAATTGTCCAGCCAAAAGCCGGATAAAAGAGGGCTGATGAAAACACACTGTTCTGGTGTTTCCTTTCTGATATGGTTGGTGTATCTTTCTCAGACTAGTGAGGACAGACTGAGTTGCCTAAACATAGGCTATTTTATACACTCTGGGGTATTCAAGACATCTGCTCAGAATTTATAGCTCTCACAGGCTCTGTGAGAGGCCCACATCCTTCTGGGGTAGCAGCTGGAGGATATTTGTTTAGACAACTCAATACTATTTCGCCAATATTTTCTAATTCTCTGTAGGGTTCTCCTCACTTGCTGTGATTATGGAATCTACAAGAGCTGGGGTAATATCAGTGCATGCTCAGTGAAAGAATTAAAGGACCATGTGCAATTTATTGATATAATTTGTGGAAATGTGGGCAACCATAACACTTCAAAGGCTCTAGGATTCGAATTCTGAAATTAGGATTGTGAAGCAGATGTTTGACCTGATTCTGTATCTGAATCTGACTTAAAGGGGCAGAGGAGCAAGCTTCTTGGGCAACCACACAAAGGGTAGTGACTAAATATAGCCAGGTTGTCACAACATTTTCCTTAGGCTAGTGTTTCCTCATCTATACAGATCAACTCAACAGAGCATCAGACTAGAACAGCTTGAAAATCAACAACTATTTCTCACATGTTAAAGCAATAAATAACCAAAACCACCAGAAGATATAAACAAGAATTGTTTGTTTGTTTTCTGTTTCTGGCAAAACAAAACCAACCAACCAAACAAGACTGTGTTTTTAAGATTCCATACCCTTAATTTTGATTTTTTTTTCTTCTCTTATTTTCTCTAGAATAATCCTTCCTGCTTCTCCAATAGAAATGTTGTTGGTGTTTTAATTCTTTTGGTAAAGCAGGAATTATAAAATAAAGTAAAATTTTAAAGAAAGATGTATTTTAAGAAATTAAAATAATAATTTTTCTTCAAGGTGTATGTTCATGGGAAAATTTCATCTGCTCTAGGTAAAACCCTGTGATGTGACTGCAATTTTTTGTGTTTTGTGACTACAGTTCTTGTGTTCTTGAACATCTATGTTTTATACATATATGTATTTCATAAACTACTTTTGTACTAGTTTTTCAGAAATGAGGGAACAGCTGAAAAATAACTATCATCTTTTCTGTAGTACTTTCACAGAATTATTAGGCAATGTTCTGTATTTTCTAGAAGTTATGCAAAAAAACCCCCCAAAACTTGAAACTTAAGAAAAGTTTAACTTAAACAGTAGTGTTACTGAAGTACATGTAAATACACACAAACCTTATTTCTCACATTTCTGTAAAATGACCATTCTGATACAAAATAGAACTTTTTGCCACTAATATGAATATCCTCTATTTTATTTTCTACCAAGATCTTGATGAACATCACTCTTCTTTTTAAAACAGTTTTAAATGGACATATTATGAATATCTTATTTTCTTATTAACTTAAAAAGGGGCAATAAAAGAACACTCTCTTTCTCTAATGAAAACCAGTGCTATTTTTACTTCAGTCATTTTGTTCAACATTAAAGAAGGAAGCTTATAGTTCACTGTTGACAATTTCTAAATCCTGAACACTGCTTCAAAGGAAATGACAATGCTCTTTCTGTCATAATTCTGATTTACAGGGACTCTATAAGTTCCCTTGGGATCCACAATGTAAGAACAATTGCTCATATTATAAGATTGAAAAGTAAGAATCATTATTGTGAGTTCAGAAATAAGCAAATAAATTTGAATGAAACAACTCTGTGAATTTGTATATAGCTGAATGTTGTCGGGCAGAGCAAGAAATTCAGGGTTCAATATTTCACCTGTGGTTTCAAAGTAATTATTTCCTCAAGCCGCTAAGGAAGGCAGGAAAGGAGATGGGGGAGTATGTTGGGAAAAGTGCTGCATCACTGTTGTGGATGGAGTGAGCTCTTCAGTCATAAGAGAGAGTAGCAATAGGTTTATTGATATAAAACAGTGATTTGACAAAGTTTGATAGTAAGTGCGCCAGTGGTTTAACAAAATTTGATGGCAAGGTTCACTTAATATTTACTGTATAGAGGACAGGGACAGACAAAACTGTCAGAGAGACCCTCTTGTTAAGTCACGAGGCTCAGAACGGACCTCATTGCTTTCTAAACTCCTTCTCAGAGAGGAGTCTAGGTCCAGCTGGATCCACTCCTAGTCCCAGACTTGGTCAACTGTCTAAAGGATTATATATGTGCAATCAATCCTTTATATCACTTAGCTAAGATTTCAAAGTTTAGCATGCTATTAATCACTTACCGAGAATCTGTTGCAGCAGGGAATCTGTCAGCCTTGAGGAGTAACCTTGAGAGGCGTCCCTACTCAAGGGGAGATCCTGATGTTAGATTCTTCCAAATTGGGCTTGAGTCAGACATCGACCAGCACTGTGGTTAGGTGGGCGCATTGTTCTAAGTAGGCCTTGGCTATCGTATTGTTATCTGTCTCCCCTGAATTCACGTTGAGCAGATGCAGCCATCACGACCAGATGCATCTATTATAACCACCACTTGTGGTTATCACTTGAGCAGGATTATGGGAAATACAGGTCAGGTTGGCAGGGGGTGGGGGGTGGGGGGACCACACCACCGCAATCACCCTTCAAGAAAGTAGGGTACTGTCACCCAACTCTAAGGGGACAGGTACTCATAACATACAGCTATATCCCAAACTCTTACATATGGTAGATGTGTAATTGTGGGCTCAAATGTGTCATTGTAGGCTTTAAAAGTTTTCTTTGTCACCTGTCTTCCTCCCTTTACCATCCAAGAAATTTTATGCACACAAATAAAGGAACGCTTTGGACAATATGGACGTCTTACTGAAGTCCTGCTGCTTTGCTTTGTGTTTTGTGCTTGTTTGGGGTTGGAGCTAATGCAAATGGGACTCAAGCATTATTTTCACAACTCACAGATGAACAGTCATATCGTTATATAATTTATAACAGTTATGTAGTATTGTGGAATGAGGAAAGCAGCTGCCTCACAGTTGCAGCACTACAGCACAGATTGTTAGTAAGTTATCAAATGAGTAATATAAAAACTAATTTTTAAATAGTTTTGGTAACAAGTTAAATTCATTTACTGCCAGATTCAAACCCACTTAATTTTATCCCATCCTTAGAACCTTTAACTTTTCTTCCCTTTTTAAAATTTATTTATAGTGTGTATTTAATCAAAATCAATATTCACATTTAGGCTAGGCTTGCGTTTTGAACACCCTTAAGTGAAACTTACTTTATGGGTGTAAAGCTTGAGTAGCAGGCTTTTTGTCTTTTAGATTGTGTGGAAATGCATCAAAAACTTTATGTTTAACCTCATTGCTTTAGGCAATATGACCTCTCTTTACCAAAGTGGTTTGGGAAAGTGGCTACAAGTCTTATGGGTGCCCGATTTTTCCCATACAAATGTCTTGTCCTATTTTCAAAGTTTACCAAAGCCCACTCTTTAACACTTTAGCAAAAAGATCCTATCCAGGAGAGGTCAAGTGTGCCTAGAAGAATTAAGATGTGAAAAAGGACCAGACTAACTCCTGATTTTTGTGAGGAGATAACTTATTTTTCCTGTTGATCACCTGTTTTATTAATTCCTACCTGTTAAGTCTGTACCAGAAAACTTTGTTGACCTTTAAGACTTATGATTAATGAATTGAATGTAGGCAGATAGCTTATACTGCAACACTACGCTGATGGGACTAGGCACTGATTAGGTATCCTGAGATCCAAGTTCTATTTCTATTGATTCCTAAAAGAACTCAAATGAGTAATTTTTGTCATTTCTTCTTCTACCTTTGTAGGTTTCTTCCTGCAATATCTGTTGTGTGTGTTGAGATAATTTAATTCATTGAGGCATGGGCAACTTATAAAGTGGTTGGGACGTTGGAGCCCTTATTTCCTTGACACCATCCAGGTACTGGTGCATTAATAAAAACAGCTGAGTGGTGGGTGGATAGATAAGGTCACCTACACAACTGGTAAGTGTAGTCCCATTGGAAGCACAAAAGGTTTATGGATCAGCATGTCACTACTTCACTAAAGAAGTAGTAGGAGAACCGAGACAAGGTGGACTCAGGCTAAAGCAACAACTAATGCCCAAGAGCTGTCAAAAAGTTTATCGTACGTGAGTACAATAGCATGTCACCAGAGGTATTGTTCACGAGGAGGCTTTGGTTTGTGAATAAGGATCATTCTTTGAATTGGATAAGGTAAAGAAATACAAAACTTTGTCATAGATTTGTTTGGGTTTTCCTTTCCTTTTTAAAGGAATAGAAAAGAGAGAGGGGGAATTCATTCAGTGTGGTGGGGTTTTTTTGGTGGTTTTTTTTTTTCATATCAAAATAATAGATATCTGCTGGCTTGTTATAATTAAATTGTCATTAAGACATTTAGAATGTCAGCATGTGTTTTGGATCAGTTTGGAGGAAGGAAATTGCTATTGCACGACTACTTAACATTGAAAGGATAGCTATTTTGAAGGCTGCAATACAATGAGAGGAAAAAGAGGTTCTGGAAATGTGTTGTCTATTGCTGTAAGTTTATTATCGTTTAGCAATGTGCATGCTAAGAAGGAGATCCAAACTACACAGAGGTTACACAAACTTACTGTACATGCTATTTATAAAGGTCCCATCACCTCTTAGTGTAGCTGATTAGGATCACTTATAGCTATGAGAATGATCGCGTAATCAGACACATAAATGTGTTTTTTTAATTATTCACACCTGCACACATTCAAAACAACACACCCTGCTGTATCTTTTAGATGGTGTAAAAAACAAACATACTGTTCAGATTCAGTGTGCTATTTTTAAACGCCCACCATTTGTTATTTAAAGTTTAGTTGTCACATGTTTGTTTTTCCTTAAGCATAGCAAAAAGCACTGCTTATCATGCAGAGAGATGTACAATTTTGTTTCATTTGGTAGTGAATTCATTGTTCCATCTGAACTGAAAACTGAATGTTTGGTATTGGGCTTTTTGTAAGAAATCTAAAAGTAAAGAAAAGTGGATTCATTGAATATATATTTTATCCAGCATTTTGGGAATTACAGCATTCCCCCAAGACTGCGAGACAGGGATTCAGTTCCCTACTTTGTCTGAAGAGATTTGAAGACATACTGACACCTGTAATGCTACCTGTAATTCTGTGTTAAGGGTAAAGAATGGTGAGGTGGAGGAAGGAAACCCGTTCATGTCATATAAATAATTGGACAGTCACTGAAAAAAACCTTGTAACTGGTATCACTGTCTTTTCTAGTGAATATATCAGATAAAACCCAAAAGATCATTCTAGTGCATGAGTCTCTGACTCACAGAATATTTAAACAGTCCTTACAGAGGGAGCCCACTCTAACAGGAAACATAGCCATTGCAGTGCTCAATAAGCAGGTGCTTAGCCTTCATGTTGATATCTAGACCAACTCTGACACTACATCTGTCTTTGTCTGATTCCGAAAAGGGATCTAAACTTGGCTGTTCCACACTCCAGTTGAGTATGTTAACTGCACTGGGATACCTGCCCAATGCTATCTCATAAGAGTAATATACAGGGAGAAGAGACGCTGATATTTTGTTTTGACAGTGACTGTGATTTTATATGAGCTGTCCATTGCTTCTGTTTTTCCTCTGTGTCTTATATATTCAAGGAACCCCTGGGAGTCTGCTTGGCCTGTCCAGGCACAGCAAGGTTTACTATTTGAACTTACTGAGCCCCAAGGAGGCTGCTGAACACACTCCAAGAAAGTTGTCATAGCCACAGAATCTTGATTCTCTTTATTTGTATATGCTCCCTTATGTCATTCCCCCCATGGTGGTAATTCACATTAGACCTCCAGGATGTTGCTGTTTCTGTGCCTTAAACTCTGTCTACATCACCTGTCATTATTTTCAGGTCAAGCTACAGCCAGGCCTTTTTCTTTTATGGTTAGTTGCTGCTGCTGCTTTTCACATTACCTCATCTGGCTCCCTTTCTGTGAGAAAAAGCAGAGAAGAAACTCATATCCTAATACTTTACTTGCTCTTTGCTTTCTCTTTTCCATCTTCCCTCTGGGTGGGCATGTAAGGAGTCTTCATCTTTTCTCACATGTTTGTTCTTTTCCATTCCTTTCCAAATAGGGATAAAAAAGAAGAGAATAAGGCTTGCCCAACAACAGCATAACTCTGTCCCTACATTCCTCCCCCCTCCTTTAATATTTATAATAAAACTCTAACATTCCCTCCATCCAAACAAATGCATACATTTACTTTAAAATCAACCTGTTCAGTAAACCCTCTGTGGCCAGTGACACCAGTTTGGGCCTGAGCAGGCAGCGTCCCCAAGCACAGCAGCACCGTGCTACAAGGACGGAAAAATTAAGCTCTGTTGTGGAAAAGAAGGAAGAGGGAGGTAGACAGTCTGAGTCACGTGGAGGGGCTGCAGGGTCTGGGATGGATAAGGAGGTGTGTGGTCACCCATGTTGTCCTACACCAGATTACTTACCTCAGTTCACCAGTCAGAGTCCAAAGTCTTCAAGTGCCACCAGTTTGTGGTCTCTCCCACAGAGGTACTCTTAATGAGGGCAGTTCACAAGCACTGGTGTAAGGCTTTTGCAGATGTATCTGCCTATAAACAGCTGGATATAGTCCAAGGACAAGTAGCCTTTCAGAAGCTTTCCACAAGCACCAAGATCTGTCTAAATTTTAACTCCCTTATGCCTAATGCCAAAGGAGAAAAACCGAAAAGGGTATTGTTGAGCTTTTTACAATATTTTAACAACTTCACAACTCCTTCTGGCAAGAAAGATTGTGCGAATGCATTTCCTCATAAAGCCCACGCTGGTGGAAACTGAATTCAGCTCACACGTGTGGAGACCCACAGTTTCTCCTCACATATTTCAGTTCCTACCTGCTCATGCTCCTCTGCTTCTCCCTTTTCTGAAATGTATAGCCTGCAATTTCACACACTGAATGATTACTGCAGATAAAGCTGTTAATTGTGAGGGTCCCCTGAGTCCGCCACCAGCCTTTGCTGTCAGTGCCCACACCCCGGGTCCCTCCCCACCCTGCCCGTGGCCCAGGCCCCCATTTCAGCCCCCTGTGGCCATCAGCCCCTGGCCCAGGGTCTCCAGTTCCCCACAGCCCTGCCCCGCCTGGCCATGGGCCCTCTGAGCCAGGCCCACCCATGCGCCCATGTCCCAGCCTGACCTTGGCCTGTCCCCACCCCAGTAAGGTGCCCAGTGCCCCCCAGCTGCCCTGCTCCTGGCTGGGGCGATGGGATGGGCACTGGCTGGTGGCATCCCAGAAGACCCTGGTCTTGACAGTGAGCAGAAAACTGAAGGAAACTGCATGAAAAGGGAAACATTGGCCATTTTGCAAGACAGACAAAAGTAGTAAATTTTAAACCATGAAATATTTTTCTTAAAAGTTTCTTTCTTATCTTTAACTTCATATAGCTTTGCATAAAGACCTGTAACAACCCCTTTGAGCTACTATAATCCTGCTCTGGAGTGGGGCGGTGAAGTGTCCACCAACTGTTCCCCCGTCCGTGTCTTGTACCTTGACTGCATGTTTCTGTTGCTTGCCTTATGCTGACAACTTTTTTTTTTTTTTTCCCAGCACACGAGGGGTGGGAGGAAGGCATGGCTGAGGGATACTGCAGGGTGTGGGTGGTCTATCTTTAGCTGCAGCAGCATGGTTTTAAAATGACTTAATCTGCTTGAGACATCTTAAGAAACTCTAGGTTCACCTGCTGTTCTACTAGTACTTATTAATTGTGATTCTACAAAAATAAATCTTTATTGGAAGATTCACAGGTGACTTAAATAAGGAGTTATACCATCTCTTAGTAAGTTGGTATAAATGTATGAAAGTAATGTAAAAACAGGAGTGCAACACAAAAAACAGCTGACAAGGTGTGTGTGAGTGAGCAGATTCATCATACTTATTAAAAAACAGTGGAAATATGTACCAGGCTCCTTTTGCTCTACCTCTGAAGTGCAAAGCACCCAGTCAGTACTCAGTATGCTTTACCTCCTTAATGAATAAGGGAATAACTACTAGTTGTACAACAGCCTTTCAGATTATGATCTTTTTTTTAAATCTGTAAGGTTATTTCCTGACATATGAGTTTCCAAATGTGTATGGATAAAGGTAATTTATGGTGCATGGAGATTTAGGTTCCAACTTCCAAGCAGCAATCTGGAAACAAGATACTCTTATACTGATGGATCCTTATGTTAGCCTTAATGTAGTCCAAAATTAACATATCCCCTTTGCCTATACTCCATGGTATGTATGTATTGAAAAAAATATGGAAAAAATGAATGTTTTAAGGTGACTGAAAACTTCTGAGAAATATCAGAAGCAGTGTGCAGTTTAAAATGAGACACACACAAAAACAGCAACAGAGGCAGCTCCTAAAAACCTTGATTTGAGTTTCCAGAACACATCGGTGGATAGTGCAAATAAAATATCAGTGAGTTACTTCATTGGTGGCTATTGACAAGAGCTAAAAATCAGTGTTATATAAAGATCCAGATGAAAAAGTAGGGCAGGGATGATGGGGGAAATGCAACAGTACTTGATACATTCAGGGCAAAAGACTCCTGATGGACAGTAGTGCCATTGCCAGCCCAGGAGTTTCTGCTCCAGACACTGCACAATCAGGAAAAACATCTGATTTCTGTCTGGCTGTTTAAGTACATATACCATACTCGTTCAGGTAGGTGTCAGAGTACCAGCTGAAAACTGTCTTTTGAAGTGCTCTCATATCTGTTCACACAGAAAATCCAGGCTTCAGGTTACTCTGATGCAATGTTACTGCCTACATCAAAGATAAATCTGGTAACTATTACTGTCCCTCATCACCCTCCCCAGTTATCCCCAGCACCACTGGTGCAGCAGATTCTTTTTGTGTCTTCACTTGCAGAAATTAAAGATTTACAATGGAGGGAAACAGTATTTATTGACAAGGAAAAAAGTTTCAGGTCTGAAAATGTGCTCTTTACACACAAGATGATTCACATTTATTTTAATTTAATTCAATGATGCCCAAATTTCCTTGTTATTTAGTTATCAGCTAGGAAGATATAGAACATCAGAAATGAAGCAACATATCTGTCTCATCTGTTTCCTCCAGTCCTCTACTTCTGGAGTCCTTTGAGTCACTGCAGCTTCTTCCTGGACACTTTGTTCCCTAAAGAGTGCCCTATGGCCCATCACTTCATGTTCTGCTGATGGCAGCCATCTAGGTTAAAGCCTATTTTCTCTCCACTGGCATCTCTTTAGAGGTACATGGGAGAAGGCTCTATCTTTCCCTGAGGTTACTGTGGCTCTGCTAGTCAGTAAATGTAGCACAGAGAACCTAATTGGTCGTATTTACAAAAACTGTTGTTAATTTTTTTTCCTGATAACTTGGCACCCTGTCTTTCTTCTTTATATTGAATGTACTTTTGCCTCAATATGCTGTTTATGTCTGCAGAACATCCATAATGGTAAGTTAATGCACTTATAGAAGAAAAAATAATCCTCTTTAATTGGCTGTGGTGATGCACTTAGCTTTTTTGTACCCATTTTGTTTCAGTAGTGGTTTTTATTAGGTAGGAAGTCAAACTAGTCTTTCCTCCCCCCCAAAAGAAGAGGGCCTGCAGCTGATTTGTGAGACATTGTTTTAGTGATGTGTGGGTCTGGAGGAACAGAAAAAGACCTGGGCACATGAAACTCCTGTATTACTGATTTTTCAAATGAGTATGGAGAATTACTTGTCTTTTATGCTCCATTTTATTAATTTGTAAACTGGAGGTTCTTTCTGTTGTTTCATATGACAATTATAGCTCTTTCAATCCAGGGTGCTCCTGACTGATTTTAAGAATTATACAGGTTCTTTCTTAGCAAACCGATAATAAGATAAAACATTAAGTAAGTGAAGTTTAATATTGTCTAAATTGCATGCCCATGCACCAAATCCCCAAGTCCTTATTTAATGTCATTTAGCATTAGCCCTTATGCAGGCAAAGTTTCCTAATCTTTGATCTCATGATCATTTATGTTATATTGAATACTACTTTACAAGTATTTGCCATTGTCTCTAAGAATGACTGTTAGGTCAGTAAGTAATTAGAGTGGTCAAAAGTTTTCACATTATATATTGTTGTTTTTTAAACCAAAGCTCCCGTTCCGTTAAGACTGCATTGCAAAAGAATTAAATTTCTTGAAATGCACACTGACGTATGACAAAAAAGACAAAATGAAATGGAGAACTTTTAATTCATTACCTACTGCAGGATCTTTGAATCAATCTAGGCAGAAGGATATTCTTTATTGTTACTAAAAGTAGATTTCCTTTGCTTGGCAAAGTTCCCTTTCGCCTTGATCGGAAGGGGGACTCAGCATTTCTTGATGAAACCATTTCATGGCTTCTAAACAATGGTCTGCAGTTTGACAAGGGAGGTAACATGGAAAAGCCTCAATATTTTGTAGCCTGACATTTAATGTTTACAGACACCATATTAAAAAGGACTCTTGCTGCTTTGTCACTGTGTCAGATTACTTTGACAAATTATATATGAGATTTTGTTATTTTAAAATAAATTCCCAAGTAGTTTTTGAAGATGCTTTTCTTTAATAAATTCAACTTATTTACATTGAGTTTACATCCAAAGTCTCAGCAAATTTCACATAACACACATTATATGTGTTAGAATTATGTATGACATCTACTAATGATCAGTAGGTTAAACATCAAGTGTTAAATGATTTGCAATTATAAAAGGTCATAGATTGCATCTAGAGTATAATTAGGCATTTGGGAATACTGGTTCCTTAAAGCAAATGTAAGAAAAAGTATTTAGTGAAAATTTTACCTAGAGCTTTTATGCTATTCTTCCACTGATGAACATTTCCTCTTATTTCTTGAGAATATACATCCTGTAAACTGAATGGGGATACAGCATTTTTACAGCTGAAAAATTCTTACGAGCTATTTTTACAGTTTGGTTTGGTTTTTTTTGTATAGTGACAGAAAAATCACAAAACCTATTCATATTTATATCAAAGGCACGTTTCAGGTACAAATGAACCCTAAAAGGTTATTTGTCTGTCTTAATGGATGGGTAGAGTTCCAGAGGAAAATCCTGGCACACTTGGCAAAGATGATCTTCTTAAAGTTATGAAAACATAAAAGCAAGAGAAATATAGAAGACAATCTGTATCTTGTCATGTGACTACTGCCAGCTGCTGTTGCAACAGCAAAATCTGTATATTAGGGTTTGTTTTACTCTATGAATCTATTACACATAAAGGAATCATGAAAAAAAGATTAAACACAACTGATATTCACTCTGAGCATAAGATTTTTGTCCCTTCTCTTACCTAAATATTCTCTTTATTTCAAATATTGTTGTTCATCATCCTGAACACCCATTACCCAGACTGCTTATCCTTATCTATCTGGCATTCTTTCGTTTTTCTAGTATGTTTTAAAGAAATATATGACTAAAATTGATAAACAAAAATGAAAAAAATAAAAGCCTTGGACAGTTTGGTGATCTTTTAAATACATTTCCTATATTAGAAATTAAGACTGGTTCATTAGCACTTGGAATATGCACTGACTATGTGAAGACTTTAGGCACTTAATATTACAAGTAGACATTAAATATCTAAATACTAAAAAAAAAAAAAAAAGACTTTGAAACCCTTCATATTGTCACCATTTAATCTTCAAGCTTATATCTTGGCACTATTCTTAAAATATCCATAGTCAGCTGAATAAGTAGAGGTACGTCTTGTAACACTTTGAGTTATAAAGTCTATAAATTACGCATCTAACTCTGAGACTATAATGCAGTTTTCTCACTGAAGTGTTACAGGTATCCCTGTACCTTCACCTCCAGGATGGGATGCAGTTAGGCTGAGGCTGATGCAGAGAAGACTGACCAGAATGCTGAAATCTGGGATGTTTTTCTTAGCAGAAAGACTAAAAAGCATCAAAGACAGACGTGAATCTGAAAGTGCTTTTCTGCAGGGTCTTGCTTAGCTGCTTCTGTGCAACTGGGATTTAGGGTTTTCAACTTCCACATTGGTTCATATGCACAGGTCCCTCTTTTCACTTAAAATACAAGCAGGTAAGAACCCTGCCTTTCTGGAAGATAGTTTAGTGGTAGGAGCATAGTACAGTGGTGGGCAGCATAGTACTTGGTTCAGTTCTCCTTAACCTGGGAAGGTCTGAATTTCCATCTCCATCTATTCTAGACCAGTAAACAGAATGCACTAGGACCCCAAAGGTAAGTGGTGTGGCATACCTCATGTCCTTACGGTGAAACTCGCTTCGTGGTTCCATTCAGACAGTTTCACTGAGACAAACCCTGGTCTGGCTATGTCTGGAATTGTGCTTGGAAGAGTGCTGGTATGGTATGGGCTGGTATGAGCCAAAATCATGCTGAAAGCATGCTGATGATAGAACACTATAAATGAGAAAGTGCCGGTATTAGACCATATGTCCTGGCCCTGCTTAATTTAGTAGAGTAGACATTGTCAATGAATACAAGGAACGACCCCACAAGGTTATGGGGTGCTCCATGTCCTCATCATTCCTCCTTTTGAAGCTGTGCCACTCTGCAGCCAGAAATACTTGATTCAGAAGCCCAGAAAGAGAGCAAGTGAAAGACAAGTGACCTTGTCAGTGGAGTTTAAAACACTCCGTAAACAAAGAGAAAACTAAATCTGGGAGTCTTACTTGCTCAACAAGTGTTCTAAATCCAATGTAGAACAAGCAAACATCACCTCCATTTCCCTCTTTATTATTATTTCAAAGAGAATAAGAACTGTTCAGTTTCTTGAAAGCATGTTTTACCCTGTGGATTCAAAGCGGATGATTGCACGTTTAGCTTGAGGAGACAGAAAGATAAGAATTCAAAGCTGCCTGTATCTCCAGTTTCCTGCTCATGTAACCCTACAATGCAGATTGAGTCCACTTTAACAGGCAAGGCTCTTCCTAAACCCAAGCTCATTTGTACTGCAGACTTTGCACTCCATTCACCAGACCAGATGAGCTAAGGCAGATTCTGATTTTCTGGTCAGAATTTTGATAATAGAAAGATGCAAAGAATTCTTGAACAGTATTGATGACAGATTTTTTTTCATCCTTCTTGAATGACACAGCTTGTGAAAAATATTTATAGGTATTTGCTGACTGTAGAGGTGCGATAGTAGAAAGCCTGCAGGTTTTTTTAGGCAATGAGTTCCACAAAGCTGAAACACTTACAATGTGCAATAAAGCTGGCTAGGACCATTTAAAGTCCACTTTAAATCACAGCTATTAACAGAACCCATGAGCCTCAATTATGTAATCCACGCAGATGTTGTAAGTTGTATTCGTTATTTAATTATAATAGGAACTGTTGCTGTCTCAGTTTTGCTGAGGGTACACAGTGCTCTGTCACCGGTTCATTAAGGACGTTGCCCACTAGGTGGTGGTAGGCAACCTTAGTCAAACCACGGTAGTCCTCGAAGAGGAGAACTTGGTCGAAGAGGGTACAAAGCCCACACTAAATTTAGATTCTTTGAGAGGTTTTGTTTTAGGGTTTGGGTTTTTGTTTTCTTTTGTTTTGTTTTGTTTCGGTTTTTAAACTGTGATAAAACGAGAATTACTGTTTGTTAACTATTGGACCTCTAAGGTGATAATGAACCGAGGTCACAGGCAATTAAGTTTGAGTTGATGGAGAACTACAGTGCTGAACTTCTAGTATTACAAGTCAGGTCATTCCTGTAGCAATACAAAACAAGTATTTTACTGGAAAAAATAAGTAGGTGAATTGCTGAAATATCACACATGAGTATAATAAATATGTAGACTAATGTCAATTGATTATTTTCAACCGCTTATTGAGCATCAGACTCAGTTGATTACAATAGGTAGTCCGCAATAGGTAGATCCAGGAATTTTTGAAATTTTAAAGTTAGCCATAGGAACAAAGGCAAAATGATCTACCTCGTCAGAACACAGTGAGGCACCACAAATCCATGTAAGTATAATTTAATTAACAAGTTCACAAGACACAAATATTGTATGTGCACCTGACACCTTCCACATAAGCCTCTATTTCTGAGTGAAAATTGCAAGGAAAGTCAAACTGAAGTCAGAGTGTCTTCAATTTCTAAGCTGCAATACAGCTGAATCACACAAATAAGATCAGATACATATATTGGAATGAATGACTGCTTTTTCTGGAGGTCAGCAAGTAAAAATAAATTAAAACAATATACTTAAAATATTCTGAAAGCCTAGTTGACAGAAAATGCCAGCTGTTGTGAATTCTAGAGGCCTTTCATAAAGCAGATCAGTGGGGAATAGGAGGATATTGTCAGATTAATGTTTTTTTGTGACCTCAGCTAGCATTTAGAAAGTGCGCTACTTGCAATCAAAGGTTCTTAAGTAGCACCTTTACTGCCGCACAAGTTTCTTAATTGTTGTAACACATAGTGTGATTTGAGACAAGAAGTTCATGATTTTATGAGCACATTCAATTTTGCTTAATTAGACAAAGCCAATATGTTGAGAAGAGACAGTTAAAGTTCAATTTCCAGCACTTTTGAACTATCATTAAAAAAAAAACCAAGTAAAAATGAAATCGTGTTGTAAAATTCTCATATCTCAAATTATTTGTGTGCTGTAATGACTGTCCCATTTGTAGACACTCTTTGCTAATGAATTTTCTCACTTTCCTTCTGCAAAGTACAAATGTGTTCCATCTTTTCTTTCAGTTTCTGTCACCATTCCTTTACTTAAGCTGTAACTGTCTACTTCCAGAGGTTTTTTTTTTTTCATTTGAGCTAATAAAGAACAGTTCTTCTACTTCACTACCACATTCCAGTTGCATCATTTTGTCGAACCTGGAATAAATGTGCAAGGGCTAAAAACGATCGTTGTTTAGATGTTAAACTTACTTCTGCATGTTAATGTTTTCCCAGAATTGAATGTTACACACAGAGGTATTTTATTCTATCTGTGAAAAGGCAAGTCAAGCTCAAATTTGGAACTTGCTTCTATATAGCAGTCATAGAAAAAACAATTGCAGCAGCTCTAAGTCCTATCAGTAATAAACTGTTTCTTTCACTAGAGCATTTAATGATACAAGAAGGGGTTGACAAAGCTGGTAGAGATGCTTTGAAATAAGAAAAAATACTTCAGAATATATACCTGTCTGATTTCTGTAATATTTTATGTAATACTATTGAACTACAACACATTAGAAGTATTTTAAAAAATTAATATTATAAGCTTCAAATATGCCTTAATTAGATATTTTCAGTGATGTAAATGGTATATAAAAGTGTATGAAAGTACTTTAGACTAATAGCCATATCATATTAAATAATACCTCATACTCAGATTGGTTTAACACAGGTTTAAAGAGCTTTTAAAGAGTTTTAAAATTTAATTTGTTATGAGAATGAATCTAAAATGTGTCAAAGTATCAAGTGCTGAATATGTTTGCACTAGTATCAAACCACACTGAAGGTTCTACATTTTTAAGACACATTTTACTGATAGGTTACTTAATATGACATAAGAAGTATTTCATATACTGCAGTAGTTCCATGTGGTGTAGTGATAGATACTCATATTGCATGCATGATGAATATTTACCACTCTTTAGAGTATCAGCTCGGTTATCATGTTATATACTCTTTTCTTAAGTGATTATATGCAGGTTGGAAGACAATTTTCTATTTCCCACTGTTTTATTCAATCTATTCAAGAACCCCTTAAGTAAAGATGTATGCCAATGGCCATAATAGTTTTTCACCTTCTTTGTGCCACAGCAAGTTACTGTGAAGCTACTCTGAGTGATGAGACATCTCACTTCTTCCTCTATGCATACTTTTTTCTACACTACACCTGTCTCCACCATTTATCCAGTGGCATAGCCTGAACACCTTTCTAATCTAATTGTTCCACAATCTCCTTTCTTTTTTCCACTGTCAACATAATGCAAAACCTACTGCAGTTAAGGCACTTTGTACACTTCAGCATAATTACGCAGTAATAGTTGCAATACCAGAAAGAAACAAATCTGGATCCCACTGAAGTCAATGATAGCTTTTGCACCATGAACCGGATTTCACTATCAAGCTTTTAAATTGTAATCTAAATATTCAGGTCAGTTTGCAAATACCAAACCTCTTTTATTCTTCTATCTCCAAAAACTCAAGTATAAATATGGTGAACATGCTGTGAACTGTGCAATGCTTGATTGTTGAACCTATCATATTCTGCACACACCATGTGGACACTGAATACATGTGCAGCCAGTTCAGCACACTGTAGATGTGTCAGGTATGTTAAACACTTACTGATACACTCTGTGAACAATCCAGTGCATTCCTGATGATTTCGACTCTATGCAACTGCTTTTAATTGCTTTTTCTTTTAATTTAATTTAATTGCTCTTGTTCTGATGGAGCAACTGTACTTCTGGGAATCCAGTACAAATGGCCAAATTCCTCATCTCCCACCTAAATAAATTCCTTTTCCTCTAGGTAGAAAAAAAACCCCAAAACAGCCAAACGCATGTTCAGAGAAACCAGGACACATAGCTATATCAGTAGCAGTAAATTAAACAGTGTCAAGACCTGCTTTCTGGCTTTGAGAACAACTGACACAAATAAGCCATATCTAATTAGCCATTACTATACTTTCTTACCCTTCAGAATACGGCATCTGCATTCAAACTAGTAACCGGAAATTCTCTTGGCCTTCATACTCTCTTCAAGCCATGTTTAGAAAGTGTCTGGGAGAACACTAGTTTCATCAGGCTAAAATCATGCTAAAGGACTGCTTTAACTACTCAACAGGACAATGAAGGATTTGCCAAGGTTTAATATATTAGAATAGAATAGTCACGATGCCTTTAAGAGTGATGTTGATTGGGTGAAAAGATTGACCTGAACAGACTTTTGCAGTATTAAGTCTCTGCATCTGCAAGTATTTTAACAATTGAAACAGGTTTTAGTTTTGTACTAGGAAATTTTGGCTTTCTTGACTATATAGCACATTGTAATAAAGAGGAGGTTGTGGGTTTTTTTTGTTTGGAAATTATGTATTCACCAAACTCTTTCTAGTAGCTGAAACTACTCACAAATTCAGACTGAATATATACTTTCAGTTGAACAAAAATAAATGAAACATTCAAAAATATCAGAGAAGATAATTTCAGCCACTCACAGGTGTCATATTCTGATTTTGGTCCTCAGGGAGGCATGCTGGGATCCAAGTGTAATTCCACAAATTCAGGCCAGAATTATTAAGACAAGCCGAGGGAATTTTACCAGAAGGGACAGGCTACTGTCGAGTTCTCTTTCTTTCTAGCTCAGAAATTTCCCTCTCTCAGCAAAATGCCTTAGTCTGCAAGTTATAGAGCAGCCTGGAGTGTGAAGCTGTTCCAATTTGTATAAATTGAGTGGTTATTAATTCAGAACCTGGTAACCACCTACCCTTCTTCCCAGCTGAGTGCTTGAACCACAGGGTTTGTGATAGGTGGCATGAAAAAATGAATGCTGAAAGGTATATTTATTCCTTTAAAAATTTCCTTCTAAATTTTGTGCACATGAGACAATAGCCTTCTTGATTTTTACAACTTCTTTGATTTTTCAAGAAATGTAAAAAAACCTAACCCCCAAACTGAATCAAGTATATTAATTTATTTCTTTTAGAACTGTCAGAACAGGTAGCACTCAATTATCCATTGGATTTGAGATAAAAAAGAAAATCCCCCAAAACAGACTTCTGCATTTTAAGTCTTTGAGAGAAGAAAAAGTTACTGCTCCATGGTATTTGGTATTCTTTTTCTCCCTGTTCTCAACTGAAGTTGAACAGTTATTTGATTTGATTTTGTCTTACTTTATTTTCCATGTTTTAGTTGGAAAGTCAGCAAGGACACTAACATTCTGCATATCCTGGTGTGTATGCAAAATAAAAGGCTCAAAGCATACTAATGACTGCCAGTTCACGCTGTCTGTGGAGGATTACTAAGGATTACATGTAATTATCTGAAATTGCACACTGGTTTTTTTCCAATTTTTTTAAAAAGTGGAATTGATAGGGCTTCTAATTTCCTGCTAAGGTTTTACTTTTAAATTTTACATTTAATATTTTCTCTTTTATGAAAAATAAAAAATTACTATAATAAATGAAAAAGTCCCTGAAAGTCACTCAGTGATTAAACATACATAAATCTCAAAACCTAATAGAAAAAGTTAGAGACAATGCCAGTAATTTATTCTATATAATACAGAATCTTGCACAAAATACACTTTTCAAATTTCACTGTTGAGACCATGGACCAGATTCTGATTTTCATTTTAGTGATTTAAATTAGAATAGCAGAAGCTTGTGAGATCATTTCAGATTGACAGTGAAAACAGAAAGAAAATGTGTCAGTGAAACAAACAAAAAATAATTATGTCTAGAAAGTTTTGTAAATTTTCATGCTTTGAACACAAAAAATAAGATTCTATAAAGCAAGTCAATCATTATTCCTTGAAACTTAGGATAGACAGTGAAAATTTTAGGATGAAGAGATTTTAAGGTGGAAGTCTATACTGTCAGACAGTCAAAGATTAACTCTCTTCTAATTAGCCATTTACTTTACAAAGCTTGCAGAAATATAATTACCTTTAATACCACTTCTCCTTTGCTATCTTTGATGAAATTGGACAATGGGTTTAAAACTTATGCAAATATTGGAAAAAAAAAAAAAAGAAGAAATAAAAGCTTAGCAAGAAATTCAGGTTTTACTGGAAATAGAGAATGGAATTTATGGAAATTTATGTGCCATTTGAGATCCTCCAAAATGTTGCTGTTTTCTGTCTAACATTTCAGACACCTAAAATCCTTAGGCACTTTAGTTTTAGAAGTATGTAGACATTTTTCAAGTCCTTGTAGTGTCATATGATTAAACCAGATGTTTATTATACCAGCAGAGAATGCTTGACTATTTTAAAATAAAAGGTCTTCTCTAGTAGAAACTCTTCTGGTTTATTTAATGGAGTTGATGTTGGTCAAAAAGGAACCAGACATGATCAACCTAAACAGGGCAGATGGGTGACCCTAGTGCTTTGTGCCTGTTACTCATGTGAGAAGCTCTTGTTCTGCTAATATGAAAGTAGGTAAAAGCTAAGCAGTTTTTGATGCTTAATTATAGAAGATTTAGGGACAAGGATATTGGCCAGAATTGGGCATTCTTTTAATTGTGGTGTCAGACACACAGCGCAACTTTTAATTACAGTCCAAGAAGCTCTCCTCATCAGTCTGCCTGGCCAGTTTATGTGTCCCCCCTTTCCCTGCCCTCCCTAAATTTTCCAATTTCTGGGAGTCTGTGGTGTAGGAAGTGAGTGTAACAAAACTCACTGTAGGAATTTATAGAAGGAGAAGGTGATGTTTGTTTTGCAAAGTTTCTAAGTCATTTCACTTACTCATATTCTCACACTCCTGTCTTTGCAAGCTGGGGATTCAGATGATCTGGCCAGGGCCACTTGTATACCAGCTACTGAGTCCTCATCACATCTCTTGTGGTATTTTTGATTAGTGATGACTAGTTTTTCTGTTAGTCTTTTTATACCCTTTAGATGCCAACAGTTACTTATATGATTCTTCTGCATCAGAATTTAGCTTATCTAAGCCTCCATAAATATTAGACAAGGTTGCCACTCATTGCCTCTTTTTCTTTGTTTGGAATACACAAATCTTTATGGTTACAGCCTGTCTTCCTTTTGGACAAAGAGAAGAAATAATGGCATGTGTGGTGTGCTGTAACTTTGTTTTCATCCTCCTGTTGTCACAGTGCAGTGCCTTCTGCCAACAAGTTGTCTGTGCTGTGATCTTACAGACTGCAGGCTTTCCAGCCTTGATAGAAGCAACACATTTTTCAATTTTATTGCTGTGAACAGTGTTTTTTGTTAACAATACATGCCACTCTCTTAACCCTTGTTTTGCTGTTTCTTCTGATGTTTACATGTATGCATTTCCATTCATAGTTCATATTAATCTTAATATTCCTATTACAGGTCTCTTCAGTGGCGTCTTAATTCTTCTCTCAGAGAGTCTAAAAATTGAACTCCAAAGGGTAGGAGGACACCTGAGGAACAATCCTAAGTGCCCTTGAGCTCTTTATATGTAGAGCTTTAGGAGAGACTCTCAGTAAAAACGATCAGTTTTAAACTGTAAAGTAGGCTAGTGGGAACGAGCCTGTCCTGGTCAGTGTTATCACACATGCTTCACAACAAATTAGAAATTCTGTAGTTCAAGAAGGGAAACAGAAAAAACAGAGAAAAAATATATGTGAGATGGGGCAAACCCAGGATGGTTTTAGTCTGTTGCAAACACTTTCATCACACCAGTCCATACTCTCACTAAGGCATTGGCAAAAGGGAATGGGGATTTGCCGTGTCTAGGTGTAGGTTACATGAGAAGAGGCTGTACAGCCAACAGGTGACTTGTGTAGTATACAAAGTTTATGCTGAGATGGAAGAAAGATTCTATTATTTAAAAATTCTTGTACCTTACTTCTTGTCATAGGTGCTGTGTGAAAGACTACTCAAGCTTACTGCAGCATGTGGTGCATGTGGCACTTCAGACTACTACAGGAGTAAAAGTTACTTGCTATATTCAGTTTTCTTAAGGTTTGATAAGAATTGTCACTTGCACTTTTAAAGTTTTTCAGAGGAGGCCTCTAACAGTTTCTTTTGGTCACTTTGCTTGATCTCTCTACATTTTATGAAACCCACTATCTGAAATAAAATGTTTTCATAATTACAATGTTCGATTTTTCAGCTTATATGAAAAGTTTTATTTAAATTTTTTGTCACTGCTAATGAGTGATATGAGATGATGACTGGTACATTCTAATTATATTTCCCAATCTAAGGAATTACCATAATTAGACCTTCCAACATCATTCCTGTCACTTTACCATGAATCCCAAATTCCTGGTAGACCTTTATTATCACAGGTTCCAAAAATTCATCAAAACCCCCATAAAATTCCATCTCTACATCCAGATTACACCTTCATTAGCAAAATTAATTAGCAGCACAGTTAAGGGAAAAGAAGAGGAGAGAAAGCTTCAGTTTAGTCTCAGGCAACTAAGTATTTGACAGATGAAAATCTGTGTAAGAGGATTTATAAAGTAAGAATGTTGAGTGAAAATCAACACAGCATTCAACAGAGGGTTTGAAATCATTGAACATACCATACAGGCAAGTAGGAAACTATTCTGTAACATCTCACATACTAAGCAATGCTTGCAATACTATAATGATTAGAGTCTTGTTCAGGACTCACCTGATGAAACTAAAGTTTTCAAAGGTGTCAAAAAAGTGTCTTGATTTCTCATCTTCACTATTTGATTAAGCCAGAAAAACTACTCAGTCTTTTCCTTTGTGTAACTTTCATCTGAAGACTATGCAGATAGTATTGGTCAAGGTAAAAGCTTAGGAACATAATTTCTTTTTTAAAACCTTATTTTAAAAGAAGCATTTCAAAGACTAAAGAGGAAGTTATATAGCAAAGTCTCTTTGATTTCCTTTGGGAGCTGAGGACATGAGAGCTGACTGTGTCCTTGAAAAAACTCCACTGAGAATCAGTCAAAATTGGAGAACATCCCAGGGTATCATCTCACTGAAATCCTTTGGCTGCCCTACATCAGATGATGAGGCCATGGGGGTGTGAATGTGTTATGTGTAAAGAGAAGGACAGAATTACTTTTTGAGGTCATCCAAAACTGTAAAGGCTGGTGCTGACTGAAGGAAAAAACTGTTTCCATTTTATTATTTATTAGAACTGTAATGAACTGAAAATTATGTATGAGTTTGGTAAGAATGCATGTAGAATGGGGCTCATCTAAAGAAATAACATATGAGGCAGATAAAGTGAAACATCTCAAAATGCCCATGTAATTCCAGCTTTGTCAGCTGGTCTAAATTCATACCGTTCTGCTGAAGTATGAGGGGTTATTCCTGTTCATCCCTGCTGAGCATTTGGGCAATTAAATGTATGAAGTCCTGGCAGTCATGTCAGATGTCAAGCAAGACGTCTGTTTGAATGAAAACTTGGAGTTAGTGAAAGACTCCACATGCAGTTAAAGAGTGGCCTGCCAAAAGGTTAAATCAATGCACCTTATATAAAAAAAAACCACTTCATAGTTCAACACTCAAGGAGTTAAAAGTGGATCAAGAGCTCATGAAAGGTCTAAATGCTAAGGTTGGGGAAGTACCAGAGAGAGGTGCTTGGGAAGTTGTTCCTGTTGCAGGACTATCAGGGGGCTGATTAAGCTTCCCACAGTCTCAACTTCCTCAGGTGGTTTGTAACCTGTATTAAATCTAAAGCCTTAAAGTGTCTCAAAGGTCAAAACAGTTCAGGACAGATGCCTTCAAGATTTAAGAGTGGCAGTTTATAAAGGAAATCTGGTGCTAAAGTCAGGTCTGAACAATAGTATGCTAAGCATATCAATCCGCTTGGATAACAAAGAAGTTCTGGGATTTGGCTGGATAGGGAATTTATACCTACGGGAGGCAATGACTGCCCTGTCAATAGTGATGAGGGCATCTATCATGCTTTTTAGTGGACATTTTGCTAGCTGTCTCTCATCAGACTCTTCAAGTCAGGTAAAAAAACCCCACCACCACCAACAAAGAAAACCTGAGGGAGGGTTGTTTTCAAATGAGGAATTTAAGAATGAGAATGATTTAAAATACAGATCAGAGAGGATCAGCAGCTGCCATCAGGATGCCACAGTAGATGAACACAGACTGGTAAACAAGAAGTGAATTGTTAAGATGTCTAAGCTCTAAGAGGACCAAGTGACAGAAACTAATTCTGGTCTGACATTGCTTGTGCCAATTCTGCTGCACCCTGTTGCATTACAGGAGGTAGATGTGTGAGAACCAAAGACTAATTAGGGAAAACAGATTAGCCTTTTAAGTTGGCCACCTGGTATCCACCCAGTTCCTGCACAGCTATGGACCCATGCTGCTCATTGTAAAAAATGTGTGGGGTTCTTTTCTTTTCTTTCCTTTCCTCTTCTTTCTTTCAAAAATATCTCCCCAAAGCTAAGCTTCACTAGGACTGTCCGATCAAAATCATATAAAAATCAAATTAATCAAGGTGGACTCAATATAAAATTAAAATTAAACCATCAGATTAATTATAAAAAATAATTAATCTTTATAAATTTTAAGAAGAATGCTATCTACTTGGGTATAAATTCTAATTAGATAATTTGGTCAAGTCAATCAATACAATAATTTGAATGTTTAATGCTGAAACCAAGCTATTATCTAATTTTTAAGCCAAAATTTCAAGAGTAATACTGAAGTTTCCTACTTAGAATTCTATTCTTGTATGACACTTAACTCTTTCCTCCCTAAGAGAAGATATTGAATAAAAGTTCAATAATCGTCACTTGTAAGAAATTGTGGAGAGAAATCTTAATCTTGGTAGGGCTTTAAATGCAGAAAATAAGCATAGTCTTATGGTTAATTTTGAGAGAAAATATTTAATTGAAATTAAATCTAAAGCTGTTGCTTTTTATGCCTTCCCCAATATAAAAATTAAAGAGGTCTATGAATGTGCATTCAGAAATAATACTTGGAAAATTCAAGCCAGCTACTTAACATTTATTCATCTGCAAAATGGAAAATAAGTTCGAATTTATGAATAATAAACTGACATCAAACTCCTCTGAAACAGTATTTTCTGTTGATCTTTCCATTTTGGAGCTGTCAAATAGGTTATCTTTGGGAACAGGACTATCTAACCTTGTAACAATTGCATTTTTTCACTCTATTTTGCTCAATGTCTGGCAAAAAATATGCCTCATAATGTAACATAATACTGGAAAAATTTGGGTTGGTAGAATAAATTAATTTACTAACAAAAATGTCACTTCCAAATGAAAAATAAAAAAAATTTGCTTAAAAAATTCTAGAGTGTTCCAATATTTGTATTTTCCATTTTTATGTTATATTAGACCTCAGTTTGACCAAAGTTTATGAATGTGCTTTTCCTCTAGCCACAAAAGATTTTATTTTCTATTTTTGGAGGAGGGATTACAAATTTCCTGTGTATCAAAAATTCTGACTCAGCTTTAATTTAAGATCTGTAACTGTTTGAATTAGTTCATGAAGGAAAAAAAAAGTAAAAACCTTTATTGGCAAAGACAGAAGAGTGCTTATGAGGCTGCTGCTGTCAGTATATCACACTATGTGTGTATGCATAGTGTTATACAGTGTACATTGAATGCTGTTAATAAACAGCTTTCATGTATATTAAAAGAGAGAAAAAATGTTTACATTATGCCTTGTTACAAGACAGCATTCCCATCCTGTTCAAGAGACTGGGCCAAAACTCAGGAGATTCTTTTTTTCCCCTCCTTCGCATTGGTTTAATTATTTGCCTTTTTTTTTTTTTTTTTTTTTTTGTAGTGCTAAAATTATGAAGAGTATCTACTTTGTATTTGAAACCTAGAAACCAATTTTCTGGTACATTGATGTTATCACAGGACTAAAGATTTGGAGACAAATATCACAAGACACTTAGGATAAATTCTGAGGATTTGAAAATATAAGGCATGCTCTGTAGTCATTTGTATATTTGAGACTCTGTATGCACAAGTATGTGTGTATATATATGTGTGTATTTTTTTCATCATGACACAAAAGCCTTTGAAAGCAGTGAACTATTCATAAGTCCATGTATTCAACCTGCTGAGGAGATACTTAGGTTTCTGTTTGCAAATGTAGTTTTACTTTCATATCCTAATTTGCAAATGGAATAGTTGCTTTATAGACCTTTAGGTTCCTAGTCTAAAAAAACACTTTTTGTTTTTTAATAAGTTGCTTTTATTTTATCCAAATTTCTTTGATGGTGCTGTTCCAGTTGCTTCCTTATTCGACTGAAATATGCAAGAATGAAGAAAAAAATCCATTCAGTCTAGATAAATGGAATATTAGTGATGGTAAATAAGAATGTCTTGTATGTAACCAACAGACATTCCTTCCTACCCCTTTCATCATAAGCCAGAGAAACAAGAGCAGCTTCTTAATAAACTCTCAGAAAGGTTAACGAGTCTGCCTTCAGTGAATCATGAGAGAGGGAGTAGAGAATGGCTTTGTGTGTGAAGGATCACTCACAGAAAATGTCTTGCTTCTGCTACTAACTTCTTTTAAAATTAGCAGACAGAAGTTCCAACCCTTGCACTAAATACAGTAGTGGTGCTGTCACATGCAGCAAGAGAAAATCTATCAGCCAGCCATAACATTAAGCCTAAAATATTCTACCTCTAATCTAACTTCAGGATTTAACACCATCGCTCAAGCAATAATCACTTACAATTAGTAACTAAATTGAACAGTGTTTTCTACAACTTCTGATTCATATTGCAATGTGTAGGTAATTTTATTTGGATCAGTCTCTCTAACTTGATTTAAGACTTTAATTATGGAAATATTATTTGCCCTCCATTTCCCCTTTAAAAATGTACTGAGTTGCCTGGAAGCTTTATTTTCTTGGTAATAGAATTTAATCTGAGGTTAATGACACATAAATTCTACCTGAGTACTTAATTCCATATTTAATTCACTTTTTTTTTTCATTTAACTTGGTTACAAAAGACTATGGTAAAACTGAACTAAGCCACTGTGCTTTTAATGTTATTTTACCTTTGATCTACTTCAAAAAATATATATTCATCTACCTTTTTCTGAAAGCAAGTGGCTTTAATCATAGTAATTCCAAGTTAATAGGTAAAGTGTCTTGCTTCTTGAACGGAGCACTACAGATGTTAGCAGGATCATGTTTGTCTGGGCTTTGCACTGGATATGGTATTTGTTGTGTGAGAAGCTCACCATAGAAAAAACATAGTAGAGGAAATTGGATTGTTGAGAATTTTTTTCCTTGGGAATGTACAAGTTCTAGCTCATTTTTCTGTTCCTCTGAAACTGCTCATATAAAACAGATGCAAGTTTAAATGTTTTGTGTAGTATGGAGAGTTACAGTGAAGACAAGCTCCTTTTCCCAAGAAAACACTAACTCATATTTGTCGGAGACAAATGCAGCTCAGTGCTGTACAATGCCACCTTACACCAGGGCAGGAGACACAGTTAGAATGGAGAGCGCCAAGTTCTGATAGGAAGCTCAACACACTTGCCACATGATCAGCAAGGGGAAAAAACAAACATGAATTAAAATTATAAACATGGCCATGTTTAGCTTGGTGGTAGGCAGAGAGCTGCCTACGAAGCTGACTACTGTTGCTCTCTAAGGCTCTGATGTTTGTATCTACCTCTTGTCACAAGCTTCCTATATAGTTATAAATTCTCCCGTGAATTTTTGCCACTTAATTGTGATTTGTACAACATCTATAGCAAAATGGTTCCTTGATCCTCACTGTGCTCCTGATTGTTAACATACTACCAAAAAAAAAAAAAAATTAGAAATAACAGTAAGCAGACACCAGCGTAATACAGGTGGATGAGCTGCTGCCTGAGGCAGCAGGATGATGGGAGCACAGCAAAATCATGGCTTTGAGAGAGAAATAGAAGGAGCGAGATCTCTCAGACTAGGCTCTGCAGGAGTTTCAAGGGATGGAGCTGGTCCTCCAGACTTCATCCTTCCTGAGCGCCTCGGGGTGCTGCCGGCTCCCTAACCCCAGCAACAGCGTGCACTTCTGAGTCTATGCCTGGCCCTGCTCTGAACCCCACTCTGACTCTGCTAGCTGCTCCTAGGTGTGGAGGGAACACACACAAAGTAGACACTGGTTTATTTAAACAGGAGGAGTAAACTGGCAGCTGGCCATTCTGTCTCAATTTTTTCTCACCCAAACTGGCTATAACATTTCTTTTTAAGAGGCGTCAGGCAAGTTGTTCGGATGGGACTAGAAATTGGGCACAGCCCCCAGATAGGACCAGGCAGAGAGGCAGTATAGCTATTTGATGAAGACAGTGCTGGGGACAATCACTGTCTGACCTATCTTGCCAAGAAGCCTGAAACCAACCTTGCATAAATGGCAAAACCCAGGAATCCCCAAATTCAGTCAAGGTCAATATCATAGAATCATAGAATAGTTTGATTTGGAAGGGACCTTAAAGATCATCTAGTTCCAACCCCCCTGCCATGGGCAGGGACACCTTCCACTAGACCAGGTTGCTCAAAGCCCTATCCAACCCGGCCTTGAACACTGCCAGGGATGGGGCATCCACAGCCTCTCTGGGCAACTTGTTCCAGTGCCTCACCACCCTCACAGGGAAGAACTTCTTCCTTACAGCTAATCTAAATCGACCCTCTTTCAGTTTAAAGCCATTACCCCTTGTCCTATCACTACATGCCCTGGTAAAAAGTCCCTCCCCATCTTTCCTGCAGGCCCCCTTTAGGTACTGGAAGGCTGCAGTAAGGTGTCCCTGGAGCCTTCTCTTCTCCAGGCTGAGCAACCCCAACTCTCTCAGCCTGTCTTCATAGGAGAGGTGCTCCAGCCCTCTGATCATCTTCATGGCCCTCCTCTGGACTCACTCCAACAGGTCCATGTCCTTCTTATGCTGGGGGCCCCAGAGCTGAACACAGTACTGCAAGTGGGGTCTCACAAGAGCGGAGTAGAGGGAGAGAATCACCTCTCTCCACCTGCTGGCCACGCTTCTTTTGATGCAGCCCAGGATACTGTTGGCTTTCTGGGCTGTGAGCACACATTGCCAAGTCATGTTACGCTTCTCGTCAACCAACACCCCCAAGTTCTTCTCCTCAGGGCTGCTGTCAATCCATTCATTGTCCAGCCCGTATTTGTAGCTGGGATTGCCCTGACCCAGATGCAGGACCTTGCACTTGGCCTTGTTGTACTTCATGACGTTCACACAGTCCCACCTCTCCAGCCTGTCAAGGTCCCTCTGGATGGCATCCCTTCCCTCCAGCGTGTTGACCACACCACACAGCTTGGCGTCATCAGCAAACTGGCTGAGGGTGCATTCAATCCCACCGTCCATGTTCCCAACAAAGAAGTTAAACAACACCGGTCCCAATACTGACCCTTTGAAGAACGCCACTTGTCACTATTCTTCACTTGAACAATGAGCTGTTGACCACAACTATTTGAGTGTGACCATCCTGTCATGTCTGACAGGAGGAGTCTGTGGCATTTCTAAAACTGCTGAAAAAGTCTCTGAAATAACGGTGAATTCATCAGCTTCACTCTTCCCTTGAGAAACGCTAGCATGCTCCACAGAGAAAGAAAAAATATATCTTGAAACAAAATTCTTTGCGGGGGAGGAAAGGGCTGTTTGGGGAGGTTAAATCAAACTCAAACTATTTGCAAAGGTGATAACATCAGAAACAAGGAGGAAATGCTCAAAATGAATATGGGAGGCAGACAAGAAAACATGCATAGAAGAACTAAAACAATATATCACTGTCTCAGAAAAATAAAGGGAGGCTAAAAGAATTAAAATAACACTCTTTGCAGTGCTAGCCAAAAGAGATTATTTCAAGAAATCTCTGGAAGATCAGTCACGGAAAAGCCCAGCTCACAGACCCAGAATACATTATCAAGATCTGGAGAAACATGTAGGAGAATGCAGCTGAACTGAACAACTTCAAATGAATTCAACTGGAGATGCAATAACAGGAAAATGTAAACACAAATAACAAAAATGACTAAGGCAACCTTTAAAAACAAAGAACTGGAAAGCACAAGGACCAGATGTCATCCATGGTTTTGGATTAACTGCTTTGCTCTGCTACAGCCACTGTTTCTATGCGTTTCATAAGAAGAAAAATCATTGAAAGGATGACACACAGCAGAAGAGCACCAGTAATGAAAACCAAAAGCGATCAAATGATTTCTACCAACTAATCAGTCATATGTCTCTCTTCCTGTTCCTTCCTCAGAAACTGCTAAGGTTGGTTTCCTAATGTCAGATTTTGAACTCTGATTGACATTTAACATAGGATCAAAATGTAGACAAATGAAAAGCAAAAGACATGAAAGCTCTACTTCTGATTGACTTCTGATTGCAAGGATTGTTCAGTCCAAGTCAAGAAATGAAGCTGGGAGTGACTTTTCATGGGCCTCAGCAAAAGACTTGATTCAGAGCCATCAGGACTGTTGCGAGTGTTCCAACCTGCACCTAGCTGTGTATAATTTACCAGGGAGAAACAAGAGCTGCAAGATGTCTTTTTTCACCAGATTAGGCAATGTCTTTCTGGGACAGCCTTGTAAACTGTCACTTTGTCCTTAAGCTGACCCCTGCAGCAAAACCGGAAACATACTTGTAAATCTTCATATTCCTAGATTCACCTCAGCTTGTGGGCTTCCAAGACTTTGTTGGGGTGTCTCATTGCATGTACATGTTTTGTTTCTGCAGAAAGCAAGTGTCTTGTATTTCTCAGCCTCCCCAACTTCAGTCTTAAAAAAACAAGGCAGAAATTTAAAGTCTAAAGCATGCAAGTTTAATCTAGAGATTCAAAAGTTGAAGTTCTTGATTACAAAGCCAGAAATAAAGTTACTAAATCAGGAAATTAAAACAGTAAAAAGTGCTCCTTATTACCTTGCTGGCATCAAAGCAACCTGCCATTTAAGCTCCTTGAGATACATATAGGCCGTAAAAAAACAAAGACACAATTCCGCTGAGCATTCATCCATCTTCTGGATGCCAGCATTCAGAATAGGACCTAAAATTACTTTGGCAACCAGTGCACCTATGCCCTTTCTCTTCATTGTTGATGCTGTTTTTCTGAACTACATTTTCTCTCTGTTCAAGATGTTTCTCTCCTTTTAGTTTTTACATGGATCAAACTGTAGCTTCACTGAACTACAGTTCAGTACATTTTCCATGTTTCATAGGCATTACCATACTTTTTTAACTTGTATATACCTTCCAGCTTCCATGCCTTTCTGTCAGCAACATTTTCATGATGCAATAAGACATATATAATAAAAGCTATTTCCTGAATATATGTCTTATAAAATATAAAGCCTCTAAGTTTATCTTGAACTTTTTATAGAGTCATGACTTAATATTAATCAAACAACTGCCTGATCCGTGAAAACATTTTTTCAAACCAGCTTTTCAAAAATTTTAGGAATTCATGGGAATAGTATAAAAGACAGGACAAATAATTTTGGTGTATTCCTCTATCAGTAACACTAATATGAAAACCATATCAGAAATCAAGAAAAGGCTGCATCAGCCAGCTCATGACATCCAAGTGGATACTACCTTATTTGGCAGAATTATGCCTTTTCAGCTGCGTCATAAAACTGGGCTCAGGAAAAACTGACAGCACTGAAGAGGATGACAAGCAACCAGTACATGTAGAGTTTTACTTCATAAATTATACCAGCTGAAGATCAGCTTCAGAGATGATAGGCAAAACCCTCTTAGATGGGCAAAAGTGTTAGGAAGCTGATGAGTATGCTGCTAAATGATCCAGAACAGACTATTTAAAACTGTTCATTTGTTATAGATTCACAAAGCCAGGCTCTTCACACAAATTCACTAGCACATCATGTTTTGAAACAACACACAAATACAGAAGATGCAATATGTATAGCAAGATTATGTTTCTGAATCGTGCTGGCAAATTCAGTACAAAATATTGGGGAAGTAAACACAAGCCTTCACTGGGACCTATACAGCTAATATTACCCCCCTACCAGTGTGAGGTGGTGGGAACACAGGCATGAAAGCAGTAAACATTACCAGAAATTTTCACCTAATGACCACCTAGATTGTTAAACTATGCACTCCACTGTCTAAGAAACCAAAAGAATCCATGTCTGAAACATTGTGTGAGAGATTTACCTGCCCAAACGTAGCTGTCCTGTGCAATTTTAGGCAACCTAAGGTATTTTACCTCACTGATAGCTGAAATTCCCAAGCCACACTAGATGTTAGTGTTTAGACATCTTAATCTCCCACACACATGCTTGTCCCTGGAATGAACACCTGTCAGGTAAGAAAAATTAATTAAATAAATATTTTTAAAAAGAAAATCCTTCTTCCGAGCATTGATCCTTAAGAAGGGGGAAAGAATCAGCATTTAAAGAAAACAGTAAGTAGGAATCACCTGCCTAAGGTGGCTTAGCAGCTCTGCTCAAGTGTATCCATGCCTTGGAGATTTCCATCAGAATGCAGAGTTTGCAGAGTGGTGTTATTTTGAAGAGGTCTTCCATAGCGGTAGATCTCACTGACGTCCTAAAGATCCAGCTGCTTTAACTTCTAGGTGAAAGATTACTAACTTGCACACAATGACACCAGTACATGAAGGTGTGATTTGAAATAACAGTGATTGTGGTGTAACAAAACTGCTCTGATTACACTTGGAACATTTATTTAAAAACGTAGGATATATACCAGTTTATAACAAAGTGTCATAACTCCAATATTTAGAATGTGCTGACTACATTTAAATCTTAAACGTCTCTTCTTAGTGTTACTCATTCAAGCAAAACTGATTTATTTCAAAAAGTATTTTGGCTGAGTTAGAAGCTATAGACTCTGTAAATGTCTAGCCCTACCAAGGTGAGGAGGCAGATTGCTACAGCAAACATAATTAAAATCTCAAAACAAAGATTAATTCAGCTATTGAATTTTAACTTTTCAGTAGAACTATAGCAGGAAAAATGAAACAAAACCTCTCTAGTATCTAAGTATATTCCCAACCTAGCTAAATAGAAAAGGTCATTCAACAAAGTGTCCCTCCTGCCAGTCACTGGAAAAGAAGAGGAGAAACGCTGTGAAAAGAATTCTCAGAGGATAAAGTTTTATCATGAAAACAAAAATAAATTGAATTCAACAGTTTGCTAACTGCAACCTGCTAGCCTTATAAAAATATATCAATGATGTTAAAAATAAAAAATGCAGCCAAGGAAAACAGCCAGATTCCTGAGGGAACAGACTGAATTCTCACTGGCAATGGTTAGCCACTCACCTTTCTCATCCTGATAAGCAATTAAGATGCTATTCTGTTAAAGCCCAATGCCAGCTACTCTTAATTTGGCTCAGCTTAGATGGATAAATGAGCATGGACTATTCCTTTGGTTCCCTGCCTTTTTTTTATTAACAGCCTATGCACAGCAGGTTGGCAGATCTTGTGCAATAAGTGTTAATTAGGGCTGCTGATACATTTTTACTACTTTTTTTTTTTACAGTAGATATTTAGGATTCTCTATACTCTTTATCAGCCAAATGCTACAAAGAAGTTCACATACAGTACTTACACTAAAGTCATTGGAAGCTTTGAGTATCAGTATGCTGCAGAAATGTATGTTCTTAAATGTGGCTGATGGGATAGCTTGCAAGCCTTTTGGATTATTTTTTTTCCATAATTCCATCCTGAGATAAAACAGAGATCATTGGTAGAATTTTTAATAACTATAGTTAAGGCTTTCGTACTGACTACAGTCTGACGGTAAAAGCATTCATCTGAAGATAGTTGTCCGTGTCTGTGCTATGGAATGTTTATTTACCCCCACAAAAGGAATAGGTCCAACATGAGCGATACTTGCATCACAGTGGCTTGGAGGTTAAACAGTCACCTGCCACTGAGAGGAGAAACAAAGCAGAAACTTGAACTTCTTTCGCTTACATTTCAACAGAATATCATCATCACACCCTAGTATTTCTCTCTGCATGCCATCCATGACTCACTCCCACTAACCAGCTGGCTTAGGAAAAATCTTTCTCTTCAAAAATTTCGGCAGAACTGGTACGTTCATGTTAAAAAAAAAGATCTAGTTATGATGAACATTCATCTATAAGAAGAAAATAAAAAAACAAACAAGCAACACTGCTGAGAAAGAGACATGTAGATAACATTTCTTAGGGGTTATCATAACCGTAGCTTATCTCTTTTAGTATTGAGCACAGATACATTTTATATCTCACTCATATCTTGACAGTAAAATAATTTCTGACTTTACTAAGCCTGTCACTGGTTTTAAGCAGACTGCAGCTTTTTGTCATTCATAGAATGAGAAATAAATGGTTTGGAACTTCATTTCCTTTCATCAGAGCTGAGAGCCAGACTCACCTAGCCAAGGACAGTGTGAGGGTTGTGTCAACACAGACAAGTCAGAAATTGTCACCGCCATAACAAAAGCTTTGACGGCACCATTTCCAGCTGACAGCAGAGAACAGAATGCATTTTCAAACCTCTATTGCTCTCAGAAAAAAAGCTTTATTGAATCTTGCAGAGGCAGCTGATGGGATTATTTTCCTGCAAATGTTTGCCCTGCCCACCTTCTGCTTCACAATTCTGTCTAATGTATTAGTACACACAGCTGATGAGGGTAGGTTGGTGGTGGGAGAGTGTCATGTGAAAGGGATGGATGAGAATCAGGGAGATTTGCCATTCTTTGCAGGCTACTAGAAGGCTGTTTATGTTGCTTTTGCACCAGGTGCCGTAGAGGTATGCAGTAGAGGGGGAGGGACTAAAGTATTCTAGAAAGAATGAAACAGAGTTGAAGTTACAGATCTGTCAATCTGTGTATGTCAGCAGTTCCTAGTGCTGTTATGAATTTGATTGTCAGAAATCAAATTATGTCAGAATTTGGATACAAGCCTGATGGAAGCGGAGGTACTAACTACAAAAAGGAGATCAGGGGAGTCTGTAAAGTATCAGGATGGGTGACCATAAAGTCACAGACAGAGTTTCTGCCACAGTATATCTAAAAACTTCAGAAGGTCACCTCTCATGTTTCTGTATTTGTATTTCTATGCAATTACTATAATAATGTTATTGTATCCTGATATATGTTTAATTTCTATTAGAGTCAAGGAGGGAAAATACTGTTGACATACACACTGCAACTGGATCTGACATAAATTGATAATACTGATAAAAATTATGAATACTGCTTCTGATTTTAGGATTAATAAAACCTAATTTTTGCTATGTGGACCGCATTTTCTCTTTGGATATTGTGGTTAGACTACATTCAAATAAAACAAAATAAGGTTTTGTACACTGGAAGTAGAAAAATGGTCTCTTTCAAATTTTCAGCAAATTTGAGATTTTTAGACAATGTTTTTTGTGTCTACACATTATAGAAGCAAAAAGTGATCATCAAGTTTAGACTGAGCATCCTGAGAAGCTTATGTCTTTTTGTTGCATTCAGTTTTGCAAGGAAGCAGATATTTTATGCATATTCCAAAAGAACTTTGTTTTTTTTAAGTGCCAGCTTCAAACTTTGTGGAAAACTTAGTCTATGTTTTGTCACCATCAAATTTCATTTCAGAATAGTCCTTGCTCCTGGAACTGCAATTAGACTGAATCAAGAATCAGGAAATGGTAGCAAAAAGCTGGATTTGTAGTCTATATTCATCATATGGCATCAGAATAAGGAACAAAACTCACAATTAAGCTTTATGGTTCTTACTGAATTGTGCTTCTGAATTTAAGCCCTGAGGAGTTTGCTTAAATGCAGAAATCTAGAACAGTGCAATGCCCGTGAATAATATTTCAGTTACAGAAGTCTCTCTCTTTTCTCAGAGGCTGAGAAGCTTTGGATAACTGCCTAATAGAACTGCTGTCTAGTTGCCAGACACATTTCTTCCTACCTTTTGGAGCTGTGTTTATGGCATACACTTGAAGATAGGATCTCCACTGTAGTTCAGCTGAAATCACAGTTATCCAAATAATGCATAACATACTTACACAAAGTGTCTCTCTCTGTCTCTATTTATATCACTGTGTTTGCATATATTCCCATAAAATCCACACATTAAACTGCTTTAAAATACTAATTGACTATATTAGGCCTCTAAATAGCTATTGTGTAATGTCTATTTAATATTGAAGATTTGTGCTCTGAGCAATGAAAGAAAATAGGAAACAAAGAGATATTTTTTTAAAAGGAATAGAAGACAAAAACCCCCTCTATAATTACGTTTATAGTAAAAAATAAAAGCATTCTGAAAACCATAACACACACACTTGAATTAAATTACACTTATAATACACATTCCACTCACACTGAGATAAGATTCATGACTTTCCTCCAATCACAGAATAATTATTTTATTCTTTATTAACATGGAATGCAGATCTATGAATTCCATTCATCAGTTTTATTTAAGAAAAGACTATAAGGTTATATTAAATACCTATTTTGTTTAATTCAGTGTCAATTCTCGCCATTTGTAACAAAATACTCTTAAGACAGCTGCATGGAAACTTGATAGTTTTATATGAGCATCAACCAAATTAAGATAAACCTTCTTTTTTTTTTTTAAATAATATTGAGACATATAAAGCATTAAAGTTCTAAGCATGCTTGATTTTAGCAATTGCCACATTTTTTCTTAAAGATGCAATAACCCAAGCTAGTTATGAAGTGTTATTCATTTCTTCTATGTCTTCCTAAGCACTTTTTAGATTGAGGCTGTATCACAGCTTTTTTGATTGTGGATGGAAACTTTATTGGCTCTTTAGACTACTGAATTCTTTTATGTAGCATGTTACAGTTTTAAGTTCCTGGACTGCCATACTACTTATTGTTAGTATTATAAACAGCACAGAACATGCACTTCACTCATACGCTTGTCATAAATGTAACTTTATTCCCCAAGTTACGGCAGGAAGTACTGATTCTATTTCCTTAAGGAAAAAAATAAAGTTAGAAATCAGACCTCATGTCCATAAATATAGCTTCCTTTAGGTTCCAAAGGCATTTAAATCTTTGTTGAAGTTAGCCAGATTCCAGTCTTGTAGCATTAACAGCAATGAATCAATAGATTAATTATTGAAAATATGCAACATAAGTATAGTTTTCACATTTCCTGTTAATTCCATCCAGTATCTGTACTATAAAGTTACTATGGAAAACACTTAGAAATTAATACATTCAGGAAAAGAGAAATAATAAGAGAAATAAGAAATAAATAGTAAGAGAAATAAGTGTCAAGAATACCTTGCATCATTTGTGACTTACTTGCATTTGTTTGCATTTGCAAACACTTGCAATTATTTTACTCATCAGCCTGTGTTTACATCAGGCATGAACTCATGCTACACAGCAGCTGGAATATTTGCTTTCCAAAGTTAATCACTTCCTTTCTTTCTTCAGAAGGGATTGCATAGTCAGGTAGTGCATATCTGCTAGACAAACCATGGTTATCCTAGGTTGTGCTGTGAAGCAGTGGACAGCGCTGGGAGCATCTCTCCCAGCTGGGTGAGTGGACCGGACTGGCACTGGCTGAGGGGTCAGGCCTCTCTTCTCTAACTATGAAAGATGGACCTTAATAACTATCATTCAGCCTATTTCAAGCTTGGAATATAAAGCTCTCTTCAGAGTTAATTATTGGGTAGTGTGGTTCACTATGATGGGTTTTTTGCTTTATTTGGGTGATTTCCATGTGTGCTAGCTTTCTTATCTTAAAGTACTTAAAACATTAATGCTGAATATTTGTTATCTTTTTTTATCCTGGAGCTCCTGGCTATTAATTGGATTCAGCCTTAAGTTTTCACAATAAAACAAGTACTCTAAAAGGCCCCCAAAAGCAAGCAAAAATAAGAAAGATTATATATATTACAGTAAGCAGCTGGTAGTGGAAATTCACAACTTATTTTTATGTTGTGTAAGGTTTTCTCTTCCCTGAAAATTGCTGGGCATTGTTATGAAGAGGTGAGCTCTCACTGGAGAAATTCAGGGTTTGTTCTTTCTACTGTTGTCCCTGCTTCTACTTCTATAGGCCAACCTTTGTGATGTGTAATCTATGATAGCCTGTGAGATAATGTTTAATTCTCAGTCCTTCTGAAAGTACATGAATTGAGAGGTGTCTGAATCCTAATCAGTCAGCTTGCCTATTTCCAGTATTTGTGTATATTCACAGATTTTATAACAAGCTACGATTCTTCTTCATTTCACAGACCTTACCTTTTTACTGAGCTAATCAGGAATCAAAGAAAACAACTTTACTGGGCATTAACCATCATTTGTTCCCTGTAGGAAGGTCTTCAAGCCTTTTTCTGGCACTGGATTGATACTCTTGGTTCACAGCCAGAATTCTTGCTTTGGCTCTCTAGTTGTCCACTTAATACATGAAGAAAGTTGTTACCTGGTAAGCATAACTAATTTAGGAGTTATAATGGGGATCAGAAGTGATCTGCCTGAACTTTGTTGAGGGAATAGTAGATGTTGCTAAATAAAACGAATTTCCTTTGCCTAATATATTGTAAGAAGCTGCATGCATGCCTGCACGGATGAGGCAGTGACAGAAGGGTCTTGAAGCTTTAAGATGTAAACCATGGAAGACAACAGCCATTTAATATTGTGGTGACCCATGCATGTAACGGAGTAATGGTTACTGATCTCTTTGTATAATTTCGTACAAAATATGTGTGTGAGGGGGGTCAAATAACATACTTTCATCATTCCTTTCTTTACCTCTTTACAATAAACACTTTCACCTAATCATTAGCTATTGCTAACAAGGTTAGCTGTTTAAGCTATCTGTATAATTTATTGGGCAGACTTGTTTCTTTGGAACCATAAGAATCCTTGCCTATTGAAATCTTTTGGACAAGAATGGTATATTTATAACATATATTTTAGATGTATGGCTCTCATAACTTTCTATTTAAACTTCCTGACCTTATAAAGGTTTGCTGCTCTATAATAAATTTTTGGGGCTATTTAGGAATTAAGTATGGGATTTGAAAGGAAGCTTTTGGGATTCATGTTCTTGACATGTAAACAAAAGTCCTGAATGGACTATATGGGCATCCACATGTGAGAATTCTTCTCACATGATTTTGGCTCTCTAAAACTGTGGTATCTAGTTTACACTTAAAATCTGGACTAGCACCATGGTCAGCAGGTGAATTCTTCCCACCCTAATGAGATGCCCATTTTTCTTTATTGGTTATGAGAGTAGCTTCAATGGTTAGCTATGATGTCTGAATTAGGCAGTACGAAGCCATGTAATTATTATTTAATTATTTCACAGTAGTGAAAATTCATAGTAATGAAATAATTATTTTCATCAGTATTTCATCAGAAAACAGTATTGATAAGGACTAAATTTAAAAGAATATTTAAAAGTATGCAAAGAAGGGAGTGGATTTGAGATTTTCTGCAGCAAATGTAATCCTGGGATTTCTGGTTTGTGAATCTTGACATGTAATAGAGCTAGTTACACTTAGTTCTTTAGACAGTTTTTCTGTGAAAGAAAAAAGAGAAGGAAGCAGCCATTATGCTACTGCCATCACAGCCATCTACTGTACATCAGAGTCCAAAGCCCTCCAACACTGTAACAGTTTCTCATCTGGCAGGAGGACTAATTTAATCAGGCTGTCCCAGGGGAAGCTTCTACTGGCAAAGATAAGCTGCCAGTTCCTACCTTTGGGTGACAAGAAAAGTTTATCTTGTCTTAATCCTCTACCTCAGAGCATTATCTGGAGTTTAAGGAGCTCTCATGACATCTGACACAGTTAGAGCAGAAAAGCAGTGAAGTCGGGCTGAATGGCATTGCAAGAGTTTGTAAGAGTAAATGGGAGTTTGGAGAGCAAGTGAATGAGGGAGAGCAATGTCAATCAGCCACGTTCTCTTTCTGCTGCAGTATCTCATCAGTATTGGCCCCTCCCTGCAAAGGGCATGACACTTTGTTGTTTGGTGTTGGATCAGATCTGTAGGGTCCCAGAAGAGATGTTTGAAATACACCCACATTTTATTCTAAAAAAAGCTAGAGTTGAAAATCGTATTTAAAATGGTTACATTTGCTTTTTCAGTGAAACCTGAACACAATTTCACAGGACAAAAGCAGGTGCTTTTCTAGCTCTACAGATAAGTTTTTGCAAGAAAACCCCAACAATGAAGATTTAACAGCTGCTCAAAAATCAGCCTCAAACAGTTCTTTTAATGGAGAGTGCAATGACTCTGCAAGCACTGCTGTCCCTACAGATTATGCACTATATTATGTGCTATTAGCATATCCTTCTCTCCAATTGTTCAAACTGATACAGACAACACAATTATTTTTGTGAGGTTTTCTGTGAGTGTCCTTCTAGAATTTTCTGTTCTGTACATTATTTTGTAGACATTGATCATGCAGCCTTCTAATCTTTTGGTTAGATTTCAAACTTCTTCACATGCTGTGCGCAAAACAAAAAAAAAACCCACAAAACCCACAGAAAACCAGGGCATGTTTCAGAAGATATGAAAAAACCCCACAGATCTTTGGATTTCAAGAAGTGAAATTAAATCTCATAAGAATTTAAGGTCAACTTTTCAACAGGCTTACCTGGTTAGCTGTAGCTCATCAACACTATAGCACACTGAAGTTAGCTGCTTCTCAATCTATCTATCTCCTTTGGGAGGAAAAAAAGAAATGTAGTCATCCAATACTCCTTCACAGAGAGCAGGAGGGTGTGGAAGAAGACCATATGGTCTGAAAGGATTAATGAAAGTGTTATCATTCAACACAGATATCCTCAAGCAAGCTCCAAAGCAATAAATTATTAAATATAAAAATGTAGAACCTGCTGCAGCAAAGGTAATGGTGCAAACCTTTTAAAAACAAGAACTATCCTGGGGTGTAATCCATTAATATGTTCTGCACCTAGAATTTTTAGTTTAATTCTTCAGACATCACAGATTGGGCAGCAAATGCATTGATTAAAATAAAATGCTTTTACTTGTATAAGGGATAGGCCTCACTGTGATTCTGTAATGCTGCCAGTCCTCTGTTTATCTTTGTTCTGGCTGTGTGGCTCTAAATCAAGATAAAAAGCAACTCAACATGAAGGAAAATAAAAAGAAGGTCATTTAATCACCCCGTTAGCTTAAAATGATTATTGATTCCTGGAGGTGATGTCTAATTCTGCCAGAAAATCCATTTCAGTAATGATTACTGCCCTCTGCTTTATCTATTATCCTGGAGGTTATTAAAAGTGGGAGTCTCCAGGGAAGTATATAGCTTTAGACCACTAATATCATATTTAATATGTTTTTAACAGAACAGAGTTTCAGATTATGCCCTTTAACCTACAAGCGAATCGAGTAGACAGTTAGGAAAGTGTAGGTCTAATTATTATATATACTCCACTGGGATCTAGTCACACACTGCATGATAGATAAATATCAGCTGGGACAAGGGCATATTGAACTCTTCATCACTCTAAATTACCAGGTGCACACAGCTCTAGAAATAACATACTCAGAAAACTTACAGTACCCTTTTGAAATAGTTACTCAACTTGCTGTTGCACTTTACCGAATAATGTTCACATCCTATGACACTTGTATTATGTTTTCCTCCTAGTTGCTCTTTCAAAATCACAATGATATAAACTAACTACCATGGGAATAAAGAATTGTCTACATACTGAAACATCTGTACTACAATTATGTACACACAGATGTCTCTAGAGTGGCCCATTCTAACTAGATTACATAATTAAACTCACAATGAGGGTAACCAGATAAAATTCAAAGATTACGCATTCAGAAAATTAGACTAGATCATCTAATCTAGTCATCTCTTGTGATCCTAATTTCTCTCTATATGTGAATCTCCAATTATATAAAAAAACAGGTAAGATGACATATAAAATAGCATATTAAAAATATGTTATTTTGGTATTCCATGGACCACTTGGTGTTAATCTTTGAACTTTTTTGAGCCAAAGGACCAACATTAACACTTACCATTTTTCATAGATCATAATGTGCTTATCTCATGATTTTTAAAACTAGAAATGTGGTATTATTTCATGGATCAGCTGCAGATCTTTTTCCATGGAGTTTTAGACCACCATTAATGTGAACGTGGAGACTACAAACTGAGACTTTCTCACACATGGCCTATTGAATATAAAATTATTCTGCCTTACTCTTTTTTTTTTTCCATTACAAAATCCCAAAGAAACTTTTTAAAAAGCTATCTTAAAGAAAAGTGTTTAAAAAAATAAACTACAGAACCTGATTTCTGAAATTAATTAATCTGAAGGTATTTACAATATTAAAATAGTTTGATAACAATAATAACTAAAAACCATATAGTAAAATTTTTGACTGTCTCATTTATATGATGGTAAGTACCTCCACAATGCAAACATTAAAATATATCATTACTTTATGACCTGCCATGACCAAGAGATACTGTAGATCATATCAATGATATGGCATTTGATATGACCAGATGTCCAGTATCAATGAATGGAACAAAAAAGTAGCAGCAAGTAGTAGTCACAACCTATTGCGGATATTTTGGCCATTACAGACCATGGGGCTCAACTACTTTTTGTTCTCTGGTATGCACTCCCTATAGCTTTGTGTGAATGATAATACTAGCTAGTCATCATACATTTTCCAGCATTTTGTGAAGACAATATTATTATTTTTATTTAGCCCCCAAAACCACATGGAAGATTACATGAATCTTTCTTTGTTCTGATCCCATTACGTTTCCCACAAGGAAGAGAAATCTGAACTAGTCGATTCTCTTATCAAGGCATCCCAACAACAGTAAACAAGTGCAAGTAGACTGTCCTCTAAGGCCTTGGTCAGATGAAGTGTCATTCACACAAGCAATAAGCCCCAAGAGGTTATGCAAACACTAATAGCTGCATGTACTTTAAATGGTTTGTATAGAGAGTTGTGCAATGTCACTACATCTAGGAACTCAGCAAAAATTAATTTCAATTAATATTTGTCAGAAAAATATATTTTTGATCTTTGCAGGGTAATTTCTTTTCTCTTGCCACTCCTGGTATTATTACAGCTTTCGTACTTTTGTTAACTGATGCAAACTTAGAGAAGTTGCTGGAAAGCCTATCATCGATTATAAAGAACTTTTGTATGAGCCTAACAATATATTAGACGTTAACAGAGGCAAAGAGAGCCTGATGATTACATTTTGAGATGCAGTATTCAAATTATTGGCCAGACAGGTTACATACTAATAATTATTAAAAATTTCATAGAAATTTGGTTTAAAGTTTTCAATTCAGTTGCTTTCCACATTACACACGGTTGATAGATGTGATCTATACTTTACAAATATAGTGCGTGAAATACTGGCACTATTAATGTCAATAGGTGTTCTAACATTAATAGGGAAAAAAGGTTTCTCGCTACATTGTAAAATTAAAAAGGCATGTATGCTCTTTAACACACTATGACTCACCATTTAATGGTTAAGTATTTAATTCTTGAATTGCTGTTCACTTTGAAGGATCTGTGGCCCAATAAATCATTTATTTCAACTATGCCTGTGGATGCTTCAATCTTTTTATGCAATTTTTTTTTAATAATAATATATATAATTCAATTCTTTTTATGTAGTTTCAGTAATTCATTATAATGCACAGAGGTATGTTAGCTATGCCACTTTTAGCAAAATAGTGTATTTCCTTGCTATATTGAATGAAAGGTGGTTCATTTATTTATTTTGAGCCTTTATAAGTGGACTTGTATTGCTCACCATTAAGACATGTAGCAGAAAACCTGCTGTTGCTTATCACAGGGACCTCTAGAAAGAAAAAAAAAAAAACAAAACACAAAACCCAATCCTAGATTAATGTCCTCAATGTGTCACTGTCAAAGAAGTGCGCCAAACCACAATGCATTCTTTAAAGGAAGAAATATCAGTTATTTTGTCTTCAAAATACAGACATAAATACAGTCACAACAATAAGTAAAAAAAAAAATTGACCAAAGCTGGGGTCAGATCCTCAGCTGGTGTGAATTTGCATGCTCCGTTAATGTTGATCGGATTTATGCTCCCTGAAGACCAGATGTCCCATGTTTCTCTGTGTATAGCTCTTTACAGAACCATAGTAGGTTTTTGCTTTTGTAATTTTGTTTGTGTTTTTTTTTACCGACTGGGTATCATGGTATTTGTTCTGGTCAGTCTTTTCCCATATTTAAACTTTGACGTGGTTTAGACAGTTAATTATCAGATTGCAGACTCACGTTTAATTAATCAAATATTTTGCATCTACACTAGTTTTAGTTAAGCAATTCTTCTGTTTGGCATATTAGATTATTTATTTATTGTATTTTCATCAGCTGTGAGAGCAAATAAGATTTTAACCCTCACTGATAGATTTAACAGTTTAACACTGATAATTTCTCCCTCCTCCCACCTCTGCTAACACATTCATTCTCTCTATCCCCTATCAGAAACAAATTTATTCCAGCCATATGCTTAAAATAACTCTTTTCCATAAAGTCTTACATAATAGCTATTGTGGTCAAGGGGTTTCAGTGGGTTTTTGTTTGTTTGTTTGTTTGTTCTTCTGAGGATGAAGATTGGATTAAGACAAACAAACAAAAAACCTACTACATCTTTTTTAACATAGTCCAACAACAAGATTGCTTTTTTGACCATTTCATACTGAACATTTTGTTCAAGATTTTGTCAATCAGGTGTTCTTGGGTTTAGTTAAAAAACTTGCTGTTAATGATCTTCATTCAAGTAAATCCCATGAATCAGAAGCTACTAAAATTTTGTCTGTCATTGTCCTTTTCTATGGATCCAGGGAAGGAAAACAATAAATTATTCCACAAGATATGCTGTGTTTTTTACTTAAGTTTAATAAATTATTATCATTTTTAAACAGTGCAATAGCTGTATTTTGTGTCAGAGATACTGAGACTTCTACTGATTTATAGAGAAAAAAGGATTTCATTTTCATGTGGAAATCTTCTGAAACTTGTGAAAATAGAGTTGGTGTCTAATAAATGTCACTTGAAGAAAATACAGCAGATGTACTAATTTGAGGGAAGGACTAGCACCAAGAGTTTGATAAACTGACAAAAAATTTTATCACACTGTTATTAGCTTTATTTTATATAAGCCTATAGTTTCTTGTCTAACACAAAAGCACTATGGGAGTAGCAGTGGAGCGATTATTATGACTTGTTTCTTCTCCATCATTGACCCCTAAAGTTCTCTAGTCTTTGCTCTTCCAGCCTGTTTTCTTTCTTACCACAATTTCATAGTAAAAGAAGATAGATTCTTATATCCATTTTACCTCTAAGTACCCATTACCAGTGGCAAATATAGAACAAATTTACTTTTCCGTAGTTCCTGACTACCAACAAATGACCCAACAAATGTTCATCGACTGGCTTTTGGAGGAGTAGATGTGTCAAAACCAGCTTCTTTTTCTTCTTGTCAGTTCCAAACGTCACAGTGAAGACTAGAAAAACTCATGTATGATAGGAAACCTGGTGCTTGTTGAGCTGTGAAAAGAGCTGCCATCAGGCAGCCCAAACATTTCTCTCAGGCCAGCAAAGTATGAGAAAAGTTCCCGTTAGGCAGCTTATAACTATACACCTTTTTTTTCTTCCCTTCTCTCTCTCCTCCCCCTCCAAGACTTTGATAGCCAACAATTCTGTTTGCTGGCACACACTGTGGCCTTTCTCAGAGTACAATTCACAATGCTTATGACTGTCATCATTTCAGTCTTGGTACTTTATATTTTTCCATCTCCTAATACTTCTCTTTTCCAGGTCCTTGTCACCCTGGAAAAGCACTGGTGTTTATATCCTCTCTGGCTACATTGACTGGCCTTGTCATCAGAGGTTTTCATAGCATCCTTAATGACCTGTTAGGAAGAATCTTGTAAACATTCTGTCATAGTAAGTGTGAGGCTGAAAATCTGCTGTTATCTTAACTTGTATGGTCAGAATATTGGCATATTAAGTGCTTGGCCATTGACTGATGTGATGGGCTCAATTTAGTAAACTCTTCAGATACAGTTTTTTCTGAGTGGTACCTTCTTTTTGCCAGAAAATGGCCATATTAATCAAAGAATGGGTGTATTATTAGGCTGTGAATTGTTGGGAACTTCAGTGCTAAATATTTATAATTTAAAAATTTCTCCAAAACCTGCAATATTCATGTAGAATAAAAAGCAAAAATAATTGGAGATATTTTTTGTGAAATTTTGAGCAAAGATATTCAGGAAATTCCAAGTAGTATATTTTTATATATATTGCCCTTATTTTTGGTGGTGGGAGAATGTATGGAAACCCCAATTCTGCTCTATTATTACAACAATAAGAAGTGTCTGAGGCATCCAGAAAGTTTAGCAGAAAGTTCTGTTATCTGCTGCTCCTGGATGACTGGTAGATTTTGTATAACCGGTTGTACTAGTCTTGCAATAGCTAAACTTCCCAACTCCTTTGGAATAGTTTTGTGGCAAAACTGGCTTTTTGTACTAACACTTTATAGTTGAGAACTAGGTATTGTTCAACTCAAAAAATGCACCAATGAAGTAGTATATTTATAATATCTGTCTCAATTTCTGTTTCTGTTTCAATTTATAATTTCTGGTTTAGGAATCTGCAAGAACATTCAAATTGAAATAGAATGGTGGAAGACCACTGACCTTTAGCTATATTGTCTCCAAGGTGCCACAATCTACATATTCATATCTGTCTCAGATACTATCCATATGTATATAAATACACATACCCATATATATCTGTATATAAAATACAACATAAATATATGGTGAGGCTCACATATTATGAAACAATGGTGATGACAAAAGGAAAAGATTTTCATTTAACAATACGTTTGACTTCTGTATCATGTTATAATAGTATAGACTTATGTCAAGAAAGTAGGTTAAAGTTAACCTTTTGTCCCAAGGAAGCACTAGGCTGCCTATCCGTAATGGCTTAAACAGACATGAAGTTGTTTTGAAGAGTAAGAAAACCTCAGCTATTATTTTGGTAGAAAATTGGGAGGCAAATCAAAGAAATGAAGTAATCCCCTTCACTATATGGATTTATATCTGCTGTGGATTTGCAAGTCAGAAAGACAAGTATGGGTTCTGGCAAATGTTCCATTTCCCCTTGGAATGAGGCAAAGGACTTGCTGCTAACTGATCACTGATTCACTGCTGCCAGGAGTGCTGTCCTGGTTTCAGCTGGGATAGAGTTAACTGTCTTCCTAGTAGCTGGTACAGTGCTATGTTTTGAGTTCAGTATGAGAAGAATGTTGATAACACTGATGTTTTCAGTTGTTGCTAAGTAGTGTTTAGACTGAAGTCAAGGATTTTTCAGCTTCTCATGCCCAGCCAGCGAAGTTGGCACAGGACACAGCCAGGCCAGCTGACCCAAACTGGCCAACAGGGTATTCCATACCATGGGATGTCCCATTTAGTATAGGAACGGGGAAGTGGGGGAGGGAATCGCCGCTCGGGGACTAGTTGGGTGTCGGTCGGTGGGTGGTGAGCAATTGCCCTGTGCATCATTTGTACATTCCAATCCTTTTATTACTACTGTTGTCATTTTATTAGTATTATCATTATTAGTTTCCTCTTTTTTTTTGTTCTATTAAACCGTTCTTATCTCAACCCATGGGTTTTGCTTCTTTTCCTGATTTTCTCCCCCATCCCACTGGGTGGGGGGAAGTGAGTGAGTGGCTGTGTGGTGTTTAGTTGCTGGCTGGGGTTAAACCACGACAAGTACGCACTGGGCCAAATGAAGAGGTGCTTTGAAAAAAGATTGGGATTTGTTTGAATGAACATGTACGTGCATGAGTACTAGTGATAGTGGAAAACTCAGTCATCTGGAAACCAGGAAATGAGTGTCACCACTTTACCCAGCCCTTTCCACTATGCTTAGAGATAGCATGGCATATTGCTCCGTTTTGCAGGGATCAAACAATGCTTATGAATAATAGCATCATAGCCATGGTGTTTGACATGAACAAGGCATGTACTGAAATACTTGAATACCAGAAAAAAAGCAGAAAAACACAGTGAATGCTGGAATCTGTCCTGGAGAATGTTAAATAGTAGTAGCCAAAAAATCTTTAGATTTATTCCAGGAACCACTTCATGCTTATCAACAAGAATGCAGAAAGCCTATCACAGCGGTCAGATGAATGAACTACTAATGGGACAAAGCAATCTGAAAGAATTAAATTTTTCAGATAATGCACAAAGTGTAGCTGAATGGATAGTACTGTAATAGTATGCCTTGATCTCTGTCCGTTCTGTATTCCTACACAGAAAAAAAACCAACAAAAAACCCCACTTTTGAAGATGATCAGAGTCCAGACATTTCCTCGGTCATCTTCTTTCCAGTCTTTGATCTCACTGGAACTGATCAAGGTTTTAATTTCCTTCATGAAGGTGTCCATGAAATTATTTAAAAGAAAATGTGTTGGCAAAACCTAAGAGTTTAGATCCTTATTGCTAAAACCAAATATTTGTCAGGAATTTTAAGAACATATTTAAGGTATGGAAAAAAAGCCGCCGTACTTGCAAAGTTTATGTTTACAGAAAAGTATAAATATTGTCCATTGGAGAAAAAAAATGACAAGAAGAGAATAAATTTTAGACCTGTTGCTTTGATTTTTAGACATTAGTATTCAGTCATAGCATGGGCCGAAATATAATCTGGATAGACCAAATGCCTGCGAACTGATCATTTGTTTGTGGTTGCTTTTTTGGCTGTCAGCGATATAATCAACTCTCTGGCTGGAAGAGAAGGTCAAATATACCTCAGCATCAGTAGGAGGATCAGCTGAGAGCAGAACTAGTAATGATATTTTTGAATTTGAGATTTGAACACAGATAGTTCTTTTTTAATAAAAATGGTATAAACATGAATCAATCAAAAAAGAGAATAGTTTTGTGCTAACCCAGTCTGGGAAAGCTCTGGAATTAAGACACTCTTAGAAGTAAAAGTTCAGTAATACACTCAAGCTGGTGAAAGGACCGTGACAAGAATGCTGGTAGGGGAAGCAGGATACAACTGCTCTCACTTTAGCTGTAAATTAGGCATTTTATCCAGACTAATAATCTAAACTGTTCCATAATCAGCAGAAGTTCTTACACTGGGTAGCTGTAGATGAATAGTTTAGATGACTAGTATAAATAAGATTTCTAATTGCCTAATATCTGAGATATGAAGCTGATCTAAAGCCTAATTGTCCTCTCTTTTTATTTTTAAAATCACAAAATCAGTGAAAAATTTCAGTTGTAAAAATTCTTGAGAGGCCACGTGGGCCAGCCCCTTGATCAAAGCAGGGCCACCTTACTTGAGGTTGCTCAGGGCTGTGCCTGCTGAAGTGCTGAATAGCTCCAAGGCGGGTGTCTCTGCAGCCTCTCTGGGCACCTGCGACAGTGCTCGACTACCCTTTTGTTTCATTAGCCTTCTTTTTGCTGCCAGAGTACTTACAGAAACCTTTCTTGTGGCTTTTCAATTCCCTCACTAGTTTCAGCTTCACCTGAACTTTGTCTTTTCTAACTCCATCCCTGCGTACTCAGGCAATGTCTCTATGTTTGTAGCAGGTAGCCCATCTTCCAACCCATTCATCCTACTGCTGCTGCATTCAAAATCTTTTAGTGGCAACAGGGAGAACCCATCATTTGTAGATCTAAGATTTTATTATTTGCCTAAGTAATGCTTTAGCAATATAACCAAAATGCAAAAGAGTTACTATTAATCCAATTACAATATTAGTACTTATAGTAAAAATTAAGAAATTAATACCAAAAAGTTAAAATTGTTATATATTAACTATCCGTTATCTACTCCCTCTCCCCACCCCAGTACCTGTCTGCCTATGTGTTGTGCTTAGCCTTCCAGCATCCCTGTAGTCAGCAGCACCAGCCTTCCTCAAGCAGAATAAGGCTGAGGGTTTGTGTGGGTGTTTGCTAAAGGGCTCATCAGCACCTTCACTTCACCTGAAGCAGTGTGATAGATATCCATGGTGGGTGGCTCCAGCTGGGGTTATTGGTGTATTTCTTCTCTTAAAAAAAGTCTACTTGCTTTACATTGGTTTCCAGCTCAAGTTTTAAAGTTTTACAATGGTCTGTCTCTGCCTCATTCAGTAAAGACTGTTTCCAGATACGAAAACAAAACCAAAACAAACCTCATACATCAATAGCCCTACCTATTTAACATAATACCTTTTTTCATGAGAACTCTCACTGGTTTTTGTTGAAATTATCACTGAGCATGAGTACTGCAACCAAGACTTGAGATTTCTTTTTCCTCCTAAACTGCATTTTTTGACTGGCCACCGGAGAATGAATGTATGCATACAAAAGGTCACAACACATATGCACGCATATTTGTAGTGCATTTATTTGACTATAGAAATTTACCGGAAAACCAATAGCATTTCCAAAGTCTGACTGAAACAATTGTCTCACTTTAAGGTAAAAATGCTTTTACAATATGCAGTATCACTGTCATGCAAAGTTAAACTGAAAGGAAAGGAAATATATGTCTTGGTGTTGTATGTGATTATTTTTCTCATTTATATGTATTCTGCATGAGAGGGATAGAGATATGTGTTGACTGCACAGCAAACATTTTTAACCCATCAGATAACCTCAGTCATTTTGATGTTCAGGAATGCTTTTTATGACATTCCTTCAATTCATCAAGCAGAAAAGAAGCAGATATTTTTTCACTACTAAATAAAGGTTTTAAAGATGTAGAAAGGTTTGGTTGTGGTTGGGGGGGGCGGGCTGTAGGTTTTTTTTAAATCAAGAAAGTCTGGTGAAATGAAATTACAGAAAAAAAAATACAATTCATTGGTATGTCAGTATAAGCCTGTTCTACCGAGTTCAAAAGGCTTAGTACTTTCTGTAAAATGAGGATTTAGCACTATTTTCCCTAAGTGATACAAAATAAGTAACATGAGAGGACAATGAAGCTTGTTTGCCCCTTTTGTTGTTATTCTATCCCCATTAAAATATTCTACATATCTCTTTCACACAATTAAAAGCTGCAGCAGTGCATACAAAGCTTCAGTCTAGAAATACGTGATGATACACCACCCAAAAACAACTGGAATATGAAGTATTTAAATTCAGGTTTTATCCCTGATTACTCATTAATGCTGACACCCTTAAAATACATTCAGTGAACATGACAAGAGATAATTAAGATGGGGATGCAAGTCAGTTCTCCTGATTCCAGCAAGACAGTATTTTTCTTAGGAAGACTGACTGTGAAGATCTTATTCATTGAACCTCAGCTTCTTAAGGATGTTCCATTGCATTTCACTCACCCATGTTCATTTCAACATCTCCCCCCCTGTTCTTTAACTTTTTTCAAATCAACTCCCAACTGTCCTTTCTTCTCCTGTTGCACCTTGAAACTTTAGCCCCTTACTGCCATGGTCCCCTTTCATTCTGGCTCTGGTGAGCTGCTGAATCATCCTTACTGGCTACCTTCTCATCTGAGCTGTTGATGAATGTCCTTTCCTCTTCTGTTACCATTTTCTTTTTCTAAAAGTCTGTGCACCATTGTCCCACCACAAATTGCACTTCGATTCTCAATTTACTTGATGTTCTCTATGTCCCTTGCCTTCCCCTATGAACCCAAGCACTTTACTTCTGTTTGCTGAAAGTTCCCACATTCTTCTCTTCCTGGGGATGATGCTCTCCCTCAGTTCTCTTTTCTTGGTCTCTTTCAATTAATCCTATTGCAAAGCCTATTGATAAAGACATAGATCTAATTCTATAGTTATATATATGTTTAAATTTATACATACATATAAATTACACACACATTAGAAACACACATTTTCTTGTCTTCATTCTATTTACAGGCTAGATAGTAAACAGAATAAAGGATTATTAGTGCCGTTGAACCTGAAATAAAAATTATTAAATTAAGTAAAAGAAGCAGTAAGACTGAATTTTGCAAACGTAAAGTACATGAATTACCATCTAACACAAAATTTAGGATATAACTGCTGATAACTGTTGACTTACTCATAAAACTGGGCAAATCTCTTAAGGTATTATGACCCTCTTCTGTTCAGGAGACATAATTTCTGGTTCTTTTCTAATAAGTCTACCTCTGGAATGTGGTGTGGGACAGTCCTACTCATTTCATTATAATAAAAGTATGACAAGAGGATAAAGGACAGAGGGGAGGGCAGGCAGAATACATGCAGCCAGAGAAATATGAAAAGTTTAACTTGAGCCAGGTCTCTCTTCAGACAAAAAGAAAAGATTAAAAAGTGATGTCTTCTAGGTAGAAGAATCTGAAGAAATTAGGGAGGATAGATATTGAAAGATTATTTAACTTAAACTTTGATTATATGAACAAGTAGGCACAAATATAAATTTCAAAAAGAACAAAGTTCTAAGGGATTTGATTAAAGAAATATTAAGGTACATACAGAGTAAATGTAGTTGTAGTGCAAGTTTCATATCAGAAAATACACCTCATTAAATTGTTCAAGATCTCATTTCTATTCAGGAGTGTCTACCATTATTCCTTCTTTTCTTAAAAGCAAACACAATGGTTTTGATTCATTGGCAAATGAATGTTTTTTAACATAAGCTAACATTATCTATATTACTCTGGGAGAAATGAACAATTATTCCTTATGCTCTGTACTTCTCCAAACAACTTATTCAAACTCATATGCACAAGTAATTTAATGGTGTAAAAATAAAAGCAAAGATCACGGTGTAATAATATATCTTTAAATTCAGAGGCTGGCCAAAATGCAAGTCAAAAATTATAACTGTCAATCATGATATGGACAGATACATAAAGCATAATTTCTTATATAATGGTGATGGTGTCATTTGTTCTGAACTTCACAGTCTCCTTTTTATCCTGGCCAGACCTCCAATGAGAGGAAATCAAGCCAGCAAGGGAGACACAGAGAACATATAATGCATATACAGAACAAGTTTATGGATATGTTTTGGGATAAAGCACTTTATGGAATGTCTGTCATGATCCTTCTAGTTAGGAGTATTCAGCATTATTGTCCTTTTTTTTTCAGTGAACATAACGCTGCTAGCTAGTCTGCAGATGAACTTGTCCTTCTTAAATATGTCTGCTTAGTGTGTAAGAATAAAACTTTTCATTTATTAAAAAAGGAGATCCAAATGTAGCAAATAAACCAATGAAACTGAAGTCCATCTATCATTTTCTTTCCCAATGTTTCTTAGAATATCTACCTGTGAATCTATTTCTCCATTTAAATATGGATCTGTCCTGGTTTCAGCTGGGATGTAGTTAACTGTCTCCTAGTAGCTGGTACAGTGCTATGTTTTGAGTTCAGTATGTGAAGAATGTTGGTAACACACTGATGTTTTCAGTTGTTGCTCAGTAGTGTTTAGTCTAAAGTCAAGGATTTTTCAGCTTCTCATGCCCAGCCAGGGCACCTGACCCAAACTGGCCAACAGTGTATTCCATACCATGGGACGTCCCATCTAGTTTAGGAACTGGGAAGTGGGGGGGCAGGGATTCGCCGCTCGGGGACTGGCTGGGTGTCGGTCGGCGGGTGGTGAGCAATTGCCCTGCGCATCATTTGTACATTTCAATCCTTTTATTACTACTGTTGTCATTTTATTAGTGTTATCATTATTGTTATTAGTTTCTTCTTTTCTGTTCTATTAAATCGTTCTTATCTCAACCCAGGAGTTTTACTTCTTTTCCTGATTTTCTCCCCCATCCCACTGGATGGGGGGGAAGTGAGTGAGCGGCTGCGTGGTGCTTAGTTGCTGGCTGGGGTTAAACCACGACAGGATCTATAGCATTTCTTCTCCAAATATCTTCTCTGTCCTCTTCCTGAAAATAATCATATTTAAACCCATCTTTGTATAAAAAGATTAGCTTACCTGATGTATAAAACCAAAGAAATGTAGCTTTGTATAGCTTGTAAACAAATAAAAATTAATCCCTCCCCCCAAAACCAAAACAGATCACACCAAGCATATTCTGACATGTGGATCTAAGCATAGTTAATCAAAATACATACATAAACACAAAATAAATATAAATATATAAAAGTAATCAGGGAATTATTTCTAAGTAGCATTTATAAGATGAATTGTTCACTACAAATTATTTAGTGATCAGTGGTACCTGAATGTATCCAAACTATTTAGCGACTTATTCAGAAATACAATGTACTTCCTTCTTCTCCTTAAGCATTTTTTTAAGAAAGCATGGTGAGTGTGTGATGGTGAGTACAAGCCAGAGCACACAAAAAAGAAAACACCTAAACATGAAGCTTGTAGTTGCGTGAACACAATGTCAGCCAGGTATATAATGACCTTCTGTGCTCAGAAAGAAATTTTCATTGATGATTTGTGTAACTAGAAGCTTAAAATGAAGTGATTGCTTGCATTTATATACAGTGACTTTGCAAATGTCATGTTCACATAAAAATAGATTTCTGACTAACAGTGCAGCAGTAGCACTAAGACTCTTTCAACTCTTCGTGAAAGCATTGTTCTGATTTCAGTGGCCACACACTGTTAAATGACTGACTTCACCAGCAATGGAGGGTACTCTTAATTCAGTCTGTATATTAAAGTAAGAACAAATTACTTTTTGTATTCCTACTGAGAAAAATAAATACTTTCTGGTCTATGTACTGTGCACAGAAAAAGAAAAACCCTCCTATTTTTCTATTTCTTCGTGTAAAAAATATTTTTATAGTTCCACTTAAATAATTTATTTCAAAAGTTTTTTTTATGACTTGTCCATCAGCATATTATTTCTAGCACATGTAAACAACTGCATTCATTACCTTATCTTCTTACAGAAGAATGAAATAGGAAATGCAGAATTCGTACTTCCATTCATGGGAATAGATTCTTAGCTTTACAAATTAATTTCTGAGACTGACTATCAGCTGGGACCCAAAAAGCAGGCTGAGGTCCAGTGACTTACTTAACATTACAGATCAGAAGTGTCCCTCACATCACAGTTAGGACTGAATTTCTCTGCTTTCATCTTGTCTAGACTTTGGAGTACTTAGGGCACAAGGCCTTTAGGGCTATATACTTTCTTCTAGAATGCCCCTTTTGGCAGTTTTGATAATCTACACCCAAGACCAACCTACTTTGAAGAGCCCCAAACTGTCAATATATACCTTACAAGCCTGCATAGCATGGTATGCTGCAATACGCATACTGCACTCTCGCAGCACCTTCCTTTAAAAAGTTCTGTGGCAAACAGTGGGTGTATATTAATCTTAAGGCTACCATTTCTCTCTTTCATGAAATGAAATGATTTACTGGTGTAAGCACGTGAGTATGTACAATTTTGAAACTGTTGTGAAACATTTTGGTTACTAAAATGTAAAATTCAGACTTAAAAGAGGTTCTAGACAGTATCAAAAATGTATTTATCAACTGGATTAGGACAACAGCCTGAGCTTTGTCACCAAAAAAAAAAAATTACAATGGGATGCCCCCATGCAAGAAGGGCATCACACAGCTACTGGAGTTCTGAGACACTGGTGTGACTGTCTAGAAACATAAAATATTTGCAATTTAAAAATCATCAGTGCAGAGAAAAATGAAATCTAAGCAGCCATAGAGAATAAAAAAGGGTTTTCTTTGCAAGCTGGACCTACATTCAAAATATTTTCATATAACTAAGATTACAACAGCAGCATATACAGACCTGCCTATAGAAGCCAACTTTTGGACCACCAATTCAACATTAACTCTTGTTCAAATGCAGCATCAAAAAAGGTTTGTGCAATCCTCAGAGGTATAAATCAAAAACTGAGAAGTCGAGTTCACCTTTGAACAACACTGATGACACTGATACTAAAGTGCTAAATGTAGTTCTGTTGTCTAAACTTGAAAAGTGGAGCAAGGAAAGAAAGAACTGCAGAAATAGCTCAAGTGCTAGAAAAAATCCTTTATAGAGAGCTCAATATATTTGGCTCTTCTGAAGAGAGTTGAATTAGAGTGTGTAAGTGCCTTTATGGTGGGTGTGGATACTGAATGCAGGAGCACTCTTTAAATTAATGCAGAAAGGCATGACAAGAACCAATTGCTAGGAAGCTGAAGAAAAAGAGAAATAATAGAAATGGGACATGGAATTTTGTTTCTGTATTTTGAAGTGTTATTTATTATTTGTATTTTAATGATGTCTAGGAATCCTAGTCATGGAACAGAACAAAAAGATTTTTGTTTTGTTTTTCTTTTTTGCCTCAAAGAACTTTCAGTTGCAGTGTTAAGCAAATGATAACAGCTGAATTTAGGCAACTTTGTGAAGCATAATGGCTGGCAATTTATGAAAAGCCATCTTAGATTATATGAGATAAAAATCTCATATATGTCTGGTATAAAATGATGTGAACTTAACTTCACGATTGTGCAATGCCCAGAGTTTAGCTGGCACACTGCAAAAAAGGAAGTGTAAATGATAGTATGTGGGGAAAGGAGGTCAGAGTTCTTTGGGATTGCCTCAAAAGAATCAATTAAATTCAAAGAATACCTCCCAGCATGTGATTTACAGACTAGCAGTTACATTTACTTTTGCTATGCAGGGATTATAAAAACCTGGCTAAACCCAATGATCAACAGGCCATCCATCTTCTTCCCTTGCCCTCTTACTTTTCGCCCAAATCCTTAAAGGTACAGCTCTCCCTGGTTGGTTGAGGCAGGCAGTTTATAGGTCTCCCATAGCATGTGTGAGGTGGTGAAAGAATGCAAATATCACTAAATTCAGTCATCTCCATATCTGACCTCTGACTATTGGTGTCTGTTAAAAGTACAAATGAGCAGGGGAAATGAGTGTTCTAGCTTTGCATGCTTTCTTTCTTTACAAGCCAGCATTGCTCAGATGGTTTTCATAAGTGATATTTTTACTGAAGAAAATTGCAAAGTCTGCAGAGTTCAAAATAGAAATGATTTTTGCAAACTCACACACAAGCACATATACATTTATAAATGTACATTTAAAAAACATTGGGAAAAATTTAGTCATGGTAGATGAGAGGAAAATTCTGAGCAGTCAAAAATATGACATTATCAGAAAGTTTTATGAGTACAAGTTGGAGAACTGTGGCTAGCATTGGGTCAGGAACTAAAACATGAAAATACACATTCTAAAAGGTGAGGGGATCACACCACTGTAATAGCAGTATGAATAGCTACAGAATTAAAGTAGATTTAAATTGAGTGCTATATAAAATGATCTCTATAGCCAGCATAACCAACCTGTGAACCCCAAAACAGAGATGAAAATTGCATTTGAGCAAGTAGATTATAGCTACTGTATAAAAAGACCACTCCTCCTTCAGAAAATCTACAACCTAAGGTTCAAGCAATATCTATACATTGAAAATTAATGTGTGATGTGTTAGTATATGAGCAGAAAGACTGGGTAAGAGAGTCAGGTTTGACTGATTCATATTAGTTGTTCAAATGGCCTTCATAGTCACACCTGGTTTCTGGGCTAACCAAGGATAATGGTGACAAATTAATTTACCTTAATTTTATTATAAAATGTTTCTGTGTTGATCACTGCACCACTGTGGAGGTGACTTCACAGTACTATTTTTATAGTGACAATTGTGCTGATACCTCAAACTTTCTGTCTGAGGTATTACTGATGTAATTTAATTAAGTACCCTTTTATGCATATAGTTGAGATGGATCCAAGTTGAAAGAAATAATTTAAAATTCAATCATACCATAAGATGAGCTTCTGTTTTCAAAGATTTGATCAAATATCCACTCATTTTCAATATTGTATTGTTAGATTTGGTCAGTCTGAACTAGAGATATTATGTCTGAATTTTTCCTTTTGTTATGCTTTACTATAGATATTCTTATATTTCTGAATCCCCATCACTGAAGGTCTTTTTTAAGTAAAGCAATTTAACTTTATATGACAGAAATGAAAAACACTTCTCAAACAGACTATAATGAAACATCAGATCTGATATGAAACATGACCTCAGCTGAGGGCTTTGTCTGATTGGTGTTATAAAATACCTGACTGACATTTTAGAGATATTAGTGTCTTATGCCTCCATATTTCCATAAGAACTATTCAGTACTGTTTTCATTGTGATACTCTCTACTTTAAAGTTAGCTTAATCATAAATGTTTGGGCTACAGAAACACGTCTGTAGAGTAAACCTGAGCTCAGCTTCAGTCTAGGACAGTGAGAGATGGCCTGCAAATGCCAAATTAAATGTTTACCCCTGTTTCTGTTTGGGTTTTTTTCCCCATTTGTGCATAAAGCTGAGGTAATATCAAATGATGAGAGGTACTAATCTATTTTCAAGTTTAACGAGGGAAAAAGCAGGAGTCCAACATAATGTTTAGTATCTCAGAAATTCAACCTAATGAAAGATACAGATCTCAGTCAAGATTTTTCTTATTGCAGAATGATTGTTCATAATGATTAAACAGCACAATCAGACTGAACACCTTGTTCACCAGTGATTTCTGTAAAAGTAAAATTACACCCTTACACCTGTTCTTCAGAATTTTGTAGACCTCCCTGGGTCTGCAACAACAGCTCAGGCTGAATTGTTTCTCCATACTCTGAAAGAAGCTTGAGGTCTCCCAAGATTCACTGCTCTCTAACATGAAGGTGGATGAAAAGAGGATGTATTGGGTAAGAATGAAGCTCTGGTAACCTTTTGCTGGTGCCAGTGCCTGGTAGTTTTACTGTAATGATATATACCAGGCCTACTGGAAGCAATTTAGTTCTTCACAAAAGCCAGCTGAGAATTAACTGTCCCCCAGAGTCCCAAAAGGAGCCCGTTCCCTGCCCAGGGTGATGTTGCTAACAGCCTTAATGGCATTCTGGCTACATCAACCGCAAACGTCATCTGTACGTGCCGACATTTGGCTAGGGCAGATGTTCTCTTCCCACTTGTGAATACTACAGTATGCCAGCATGGGGTGAAGGAAATGCATTATTTCCACTTCCCAAGTGCTAATCACTCAGACGAAAAAAAAAATCAGTCTTATTCTGTGGAAATAATATCAGGAAGCATGAAAACGACACTGAAAATTGTCATCCAGCAGCTCCTAAATCATCATGAGTGAATAAGCATGAACTACACAAGGGAATAGTATCAGTTTCAGAAGTAAGAAAGAAAAATGAAAAGTAAATTCACTGGTTGAAATGCAAACATTTAGCATGCATTAATTCAGAAGTGCTACCATCACCCCATTTATGGTTCAGAGATGGCTCCTGAAATTAGAATAGCTTCATAGTGGGACAACTTAATTCAGGAGGTCTTCTCCAGTGAAGAAGACTGAGTCCTTCAAGTATTGTATTGTTACTAAGAAAGACGTTTTCCTCAGGTAACACCATGCAAGTGTGAATATAAAATTACTGCTACTGAGGGCATGTGAAGATCAACAGGTTCTAAGGTTCCTTTGAATAATCTGGAATATTCCTGATGCAACCTGGTACAAAGACAGACTGGAAGATAAACAGCTGGACAGATATCATATAACCCATGCCAAAACCTAGCTTAAGGTTTGAAAATAAGTCTTTGGATAGCTTTAATTCTCAGCAAACCAATGCAGGATCAGAGGTGATTGAAAGGCAAATTGAAAATAAAATGGCAAGGCATGAAGGCTAATGGAGAGCCTGGGAAATTCAGAGGCCAGAGATAGCATGGATGAGAGGAAAGGCATTAGGAGATCTCAGATGCATGGGAATATAGAGGGAGAAAGCATTTAAAAAAAAAAAAAAAGAAGAATAGTTTTTTTGTTTTGCTTTTAATAGCTGACTTTAAATGAGCTACAAACATGAAAATCAGTTGTAACGAATTGAAATTGTTCTGTGATATTATGCTATGCATGCATATTGTTAGAGGCAATGCAGCTCTAATCTGAGTGAACTCTATACGCAGCTGAGATATGCTGGAATGTGCAGGCAGTGCCTACGGAGACTCACAGCCCAACTATCCCTCTCCCCTGCACCCAGTAACTCCGTACTTAATGACACGTAGAACTAGGAGCAATTGAGCTTTTTAGGGTGTATTTGCAGTTGAAAAAAGGCATGAAAAAATAACAATATGTTAATTTTTTTGTTATGTTTAAAACAGTTTGTAGCTTGCTTCCTTTTAAATACATTTGTATTTTAAATACTAAAATTAATGTGGATTAATCAATGCATTGTTTCATGCAATAAAAATAAAATTTCCTTGTAAAACATTACAAAATGTTCATTTATCACTCTCACAATCAAACTAATTGGGAGAAATTAGCAAAAAATATTTTGAATCAACAAAAACCTGTATGTCTTGTCCATATCCAGTAATTTCTTCATTTTTTTCTCATGTGTATTTGAATTAATTGATTTTTTTCTCCAGATGCTGTAATCATTCATTAGCATGAGAGGTTTTGAGCTTTGTCTCATTATTTTTGTAGGAAAAATGTGATTTACCTCTTTTGCCAAAAGAGCATAAATCCGTAAATAGTGTTTTCATTGTTGCTTACCCTGTGGATATGTAATAGTGACTATCAAGCATTGCAAAATACTTATACTTAACGAAATGTAGGGAAAAAAAAATTTCTGAGGCAAAATAGGCACTCACTGATAACATTAGGTAATTACATATACAATTAAACAGAGCTGTAAAATAAACTTCTTGAACCTGCAGGCCAGAAAAAATTAAGATCTGAAGATGGCAATTTAGCTAATAATTCAAATAGCAAGGTTGGATAAGGGAGGAATTAGTAATGGTTGCCCACTCCCCATTCCTATGCTATTATCACAGCTGGGTGTTCCAGTCAGTGAATAATGTGACATCTACATAAAAGCAGCCTTGTAGTCCTTTACCACTGGGTACTAAAGGAAAGAGCACAGTGAAGGTACATCTCATCTGGCCCCTGACTCCCTGCAGGTAATTTGCTTTTGCCCTCTGACAGAGTTCAATCCCTTAATAATACAGGCAAACATTGGGTGAACACCTCAAATAGTGCAAAGACGGGAAGAATTACTCTAAATTTAAAAGCCACTCTGACACTAATGGCCAATTCAACAGTGCAGAAGGAGACGCCCTTCCTCCTAATCATGCCTGAGCTACTTAGCTTCATTGTTTTATTCATGGGCTTGCCTAGAGATTTCCATCCTCTGTTATTTGATTGTGTTTGTCTGCAATGCCTGGCCCAGGAAATATAGTTAGCCTTGGAACAGCAAGAAAATCCTTTCAGGACTTCCAGGCGTGGGATCTTGTCTCTGCTGAAATCAATAACAAAATGCTGTCGGCTTCAGTGTAGTCAGAAGTTCACCTTAGTTTTGTGTGCATATGTGTTTTTGTGTGTTCAAACCACAGAGATAAAAGAACTACTTTTTAGTCAAAGAATCGCAGGATTTTCCATAGAAATAAAGATTTGGTAATTGAGTCTAGAGGACAGTACTGATGGGGATCTAACTCAAAGTGTTTAAATGACAGGAATCTGCTAACAGCTGACACCCATTAGAGCACCATTTCTGACACACCCAGGCTCATGATTCATTCTTTCCTTTTTATGATGCTCTTTTAGACTATGCTCTGCAGCACAGAACTACTGTACTTCAGTTTCTAAGTGTTATCTGCTGCTTCTTATGCCGCACCATAGTATTTTTCAACAATGGCTCTTCAGCTGTTTTGTTCCTAAGGTGGCTGTTCAGGAAGGCACAGTATAATTTTCAATCTATTTTCAGAGAATGCGTTTATAACTACATGTGTATATACATAGTTAGAGTGTACATGTGTCATACAATTCAAACTGCGCTAGAGATTTTCTGTGCTGGTGGTTTAAAACTGAGACCTATGTGCCTGTTTAATGCTACGTCCAACTGTTATAGTTATGTACTGAATCTGGCCCTTGGAGGTGGAGAAAACTACATTATTGTCTGGATGTGTAGTATATGAAAAAGAAAAAAAAAAGATGAACGAAGATAGGAAAAAAGCATGAAATCTAGATGCAAAAGCTGTGTATGGCACAGCTTTCAAAATTAGTGCCACCTTGTCTGTTTTTTTCTTAAGAGGAAGGACTTAGTTTTTCTTTCTCTCTCAAAAAATGAATGAAAGTATGGAAGAAAATTATAGGTATTGTAATTGTTTCTTGGTAACATGTTTCCAAATCTTCCTGGAGTTCTGTACCTGCCTTGCTTGTCATTTCCTCTTGAATTTACATGTTTTGGGCTAATGAAACGTGAAAAATCTCTCTTGTCTCTTTTGAAATAATTGAACAAGCATGGAAAATAATTTCAACTTTTTCAAAGAACAGAGTTCTTCAGACTCCAGGGGGAGCATCCTGAGCTGTTGGCATTTTTTTTTTTCTCTTCTCCAGTAGCTGGTAGCTGTCTGGAGAAATGACCTGGACACCTTGGCTACTCAAAGCTACCTTCTAAAACTGCTGCTCAGTGTAGAAGCTGAAGCATTCCCTGTATGAGCCAGGGGAGGCAGCAGGAGAGTGTCCCATTGGGGCTGGGCTGGGTGGGGGGAAGGCTCCCAGCTACGTGGCACTGCTCAAAGGTGGGAAGATTCACAATTCTGCGGGTTTGGTACTCAGATTAATTTTTTAAAGAATTGTTTACAAAAAGAACATTCCCTGCCCCCCCCTCCCCCCCCGAAGGTGTGTTTGTTTCAGATGTCACAGATAAAAGGCGACATGCATCTGTGCAGAGGTTACCTTGAGATGTGCAGCTATGTATAGGGAAAAATATTCTAGAAGAGAAAAAGAATAATGGGACCTCTACTAAATTCTAAATTTGAGGTTTGTTTAGTTACATCCTTTTTAATAATTATTTATTTAAGGCTTATATAACAATTCAGCCTTACCAGTTACTGACACTGAATAAATCCTGTCTTTAAATATTATCTTCAGTGAGTCCTCAGTGGACAGAGGAGGACAGAACTAAGGGGTGAAATCCCCTGTGTTGTAGATGAGAGATTGAAGGAAAGTGCATATTTGCTTGTGTTTCCACAAGTGAATCCTGATCTTCCACGTCCTGCTTCACTGATAAATCTCAATCAGTTATCTCAAATATATCACTGTGGAATATTGTTCACTATGAATCAATTAATGAAACATTTGTTTCAAACATTTGCCTTCTGGATGCAAAATATATGGTGACAACTGCAAAACTTGCAATATGTTTGGTTTAGAGATGGTTTACTTTTCTTCTTTAAAGCAGGAACAAACTGTTGTGTATCACAGCATCTTCAGTCATAGACTTGCCAAGCTGGTGAAGAGGGCTTTAAACTAAAGTTGCTGGGGAAGGGGAACCTCAATCCATCCCACCCCTACCAGTTTGATGCCAGTGCCAGCAATAAATGCCCAGAGCCTGCAGAGGGATCACAGGTTAGCAGGAAAGCACCTGAAGAGCAGCACAAAGGAATTCCAGTCACTCCAGCCAGTAACTCAGCTTCATCTGGGGCCCAACTTAAATGCCTCTATGCAGACACACGTAGCATGGGGATAAACAAGAGGAGTTAGGCACTGGAACAGGTTGCCTGGAGAGGTTGTGGCTGCCCCATCCCTGGCAGTGTTCAAGGCCAGGTTGGATGGAGCTTTGAGCAACCTGGCTAGTGGAAGGTGTCCCTGCCCATGTCATGGAGGTTGGAACTAGGTGATCTTTAAAGTCCCTTCCAAATCAAACTATTCTATGATTCTATGATAGCATTAGGCTTCAATAATACGTCCCTGACCCTAATGAAGTAGTAGGTGTCATACCCTGTAGTATGGTATTGCTCAGCAAAACTGGATTTCTGGGTGTAACTAATCCATTATTCAACACTGAATAGGATGACAAGAACCATAGTTAGACATTCAAAATAACAGAAACTGAGAAATAAATTTTCACATTTTCTTTTCAGTGGAAAGAAATCTTGTGCTTGTGAATACTGGTCAATTGCTAGACCTGCACTAACAGATGCTTATTGGTGTATCCAAGCAGTACTTAATCACTTTTTTTATAAAGTTCAGAAAAGTTGCTGTGGTTTATTTGGAGATATCTCACACTTTGCTGAAGTCTCCAGGGCTTGCTGACATTCCTGACTCTTTGTGAATGAGGCCTTTTTTTATTTTCCCTTCATTTGTTTAGCTCTTTACCTAATTGATTTTCTGTGCTAATACACTAAAGGTCTGAAGAAGGCAGAGCCTCAGGTGTGACAGATGAAATAAGGTGCTTTTAGTCATTGGTTTTATCTTCCATGTCTAATGTGTTGGTTACAGCTGTGCAGTTTAACAGCAAAATCAATACATCATTTGCTGCCTGTACCTGAAAGAATTTGGAAGTATTTTAACTATTAGGTTTCCCCTGAAAGGCCTTCCTTCCACTGCTCGCTCCCACCTTGTCCCTCCTGAAATCAAACATTGCAGGAACTCAAGATCCCTTTCTGTCTCCTGGTGTTTGTGTATGCATGCAAATTTATTAACCATTTACCCTACTGCCAGTTACCTAAACTACCTTCTTGGAAATTGCATCTTATAGTTGATTTATTAACTTTGCATTTAGCTCTAATATAAATGCTATTCAGGGCATATTTACTGCTAGTGTTTTGAGAATACAGTTCATGAACATGAAAAATATGAAGGACAAATAGGGAAATCATTTGCATGACAATATGTGAACAAAACTCATGCTCCTGTATGCAGCCCTGGTTTGTTGATAGAGCCACAGAGTTAGTGCTATGTACCTACTTTGTCCCCATTTTTTAAATAAGCCCATTGTGATCTCAAAAGAATGGCAAGAAAACAGGGCTCTGCCAAAGAAAAGGCAAAGTGGTGACTTTTAAATACTGAGTCATAAATTGATTTAATTCCTTGTCATGTGGTGTATGTTGTAATATTTTCTCCTCATCTCCCGACTGTGCTTTAATTTGGGTGAACTTAGTCCTTGCCACATTGGTGCAGTGTCATTTATGTCTTGTTTTCCTCTGACTGACGTTGTTGCTGTGATCTTTCACACTGCTGTACTTATTGCCATTTGCTATGGAAACCCTCAAACACAAAAATTGCCCTCTAAATAACGTGATTACCTTATTATTGATTGATTTCTTAGTTTGCTGTTAGTGTTCTCTATGTTACACACTGAGAGATCCGTGCCAAACAAATAGCAGGTTCCTGCCCAGAAAGGATGTACAGAACAGCACAGCCCTGCAAAGAGCTCAGTCATTCCTGTGAAATGCTGTGCACCTTTACCTGATGTGGCTTTTGACCCTGCCTGCTTTGGTCACACCCTGCACCATGACTGATTACACTATGATGAACTAGTTCTGTGACTGAATTTTGAGAATTTTTTCAGAACTTATCTGAATGAAATAATCATCTGAGAAGGACTCTTCAACTCAATATTAAAAGATAATAAACTGCTATTATGATGATAACTAGGATTGACCAAATTATTATGGATAACAAAAGCAGCAGCCTGAATGTTCATCCCAGTAATGAAACAGATGAAACAAGTTTCAGATTCAGGATAACATGAATTTTCTCTGTTTTTTTCTCTCTACATATATTTTCTAGACATGCTCTAAACTGGCATAATCAAGATTGAAAGTAACAGTTTGAATGGTGCTTCCAGCATAGCTGAATCCAAGAAAATTGTATTTATTACTGCTGTTCAGATATCATCAACAATATCCTCAGCAACCTCCAACCATACACGAAGGTAGCACGCTTGTATTGAAGAGATCTTTTCAGATGTAGCAGAATTATTTTAAGAGACATATATGTTCAATTTAGGAAACTGAAGTTTCATAGTAAATCAGATTGTTACAACTTTATTAGTGGTAAACCATTACTTGAATGATAGTGCCCCACCCCACCCACCCCGATTTCTGACTAATTTTTTCTGACTGTTACTAATTGCAAGTGACATTTACACCAATTTTCACCAAAGAAAGTCTTTATCTTCAGTGTAGGTAAAAGATTTCCTAATAGATTTCTAAGGCCAAAAGGTATTGTCATGGTCAGGTTGACTGTCCATACAACACAATTCACATAATTTTGCCAACTGGTTCCTGAACCACGTTCCTGACTTCCTGCTGTCTTAGAACATAACTCCCAGAAAGGCACTCTGTCTCAGTAAAACGATTTGAACATTGGACAGTCACAACCTTCAGAAATTGTGCCAAATCTTAATTGCCCTCAGAATTTAAAATGTGATTGTGGATGATATTGGCTTCCGGTCATTAGAGTTTATTATGCCTTTGTTTGCTACTTTAAATAGCACCCTTATCTAATGTCTATGTCTCCTGGAAGTATTCATGGATAATGATCAACCCATTTCCTCTTTTGGATAAAAAATAGACTCTGAGCTACAGAATAATTTTATATAGACTTAGAATCCTTTTCAAACTATTAACATGCTTTTCAACCTGTAGGCAACAGATCTGGGTGTCATGTCCAATTAATAGTGTCGCCAGTTAATAATCTCATTAAAACTGGCAATACTACCTTTCATATTGATTTGATTTGCTCCTTTACTTAGTACACCAGCATGGGAAATCATATACATTTTGATATTCACTGTGATACCCAAGCCCTTTCTAAAATCACTGTTTTCAGAAATAATCCATGAAAAATTCTATGAAATTCTATGTAAGTTTAAATGTAGTGAACATATTTTGATTTTTGATGAGTGAGCTTGGACTGGCTATGCTAAGTTCAGCACTAAGAACTTTAGTGCTAGACATCTTTACAAATAGTTTTTTAAAATGCAGTACCTTTGTATGATTTGGAAGGTTTTGTTATTTTGTTTTGTTTTGTTTTTTAAACCTGCTATGGAACTTCTTGAATCTCAGGTGCCCCTAGGAAGGTCCATCACGTCCTTTTCAACTGATGTGGCAAGAACTGGAAAGATCAGAGTTCATTATAGTCCATCATAGAGTCAGGGCATTTTAAGATGCCTTAATGATGCTCTCCTGTTGTAGCCATTATGTCCTATTTTTTCAGGCTTTGCTGCCCAGCTAAAGACCCCTGGCATATGGATGTTTTGGATACTTTTGCACCAAGATAGCCTTTCCCTCTCAGAGTACATTATTCCACTATTAGTGACCCTTTACTCCCTGAGAGGAGGAAAGTTGCTGACAATGATGGTAGAGAGCAGACATTTGGTACCTTGAAGCCACACACAAAGGAAAAAAACAATCTTTCACTTCAGAGACTAACTTTAGATTATACAAGAACTAATCTTATCTGTACAGGGATACATAGTAAATAAGATGCACCTTCTGAGATTCCCGTACTATAAAGTAATACATTCATGTAATTCTTCAAAAACTGCAAGCTTGTTATTCCTAGATATAGAAGGCTCTAGTAGAAAGTTAAGCCTCAGGTACTTGCATTGCAATTGCCTTTTCATCTGATACATACCGAAATAATATTTTTTGAAGGTTGGTATGAAGAACTCTGTAGCCTATTTAAACCTGCACAACATCCCTCTTCAGCTGGCCACTGTCAGGGTGCAGCGGGGGCTGAGGGCTTCTGGAAGGCCACCAGCCACAGCCTGTCCCATGGCCCCAGCCAGTCCTGGGTGTTGCTGGTGGAGCACAGCATCTGCCCTATGAGCAGATCACACACGAGCCTGTCGCGGCTCCTGTTGCACATCTCGCGGGGGCTCATACTTTCCATGCTTGAGTGCCAGAATACAGACTCTGCTGGTACTTGGCCCTGGTTTGGAAACACAGAATAAATGAAAGTGTGGTTTGCCATGTTTATTCACAGGTGTCTTTACTGGTTTACAGTGGGTGTTGAGAGGAAAGAATTAAGTCAGATGTTTTTTGGCTGTAGCTGTTTAGCCAAAAAAAAAAAAAAAAATCTATTTTGAAGAAAAACAAAACTAAAAAAAAGGAAAAAAAAATGGTCCTGTGTATGAACATGTCTCTTTTTCACCAATCCTGGTGTAAGAGAAAAGGACAGTTCTGGTGATTATCTCAATCACTAACAATGAAAAGAAGTGAAGAACTGTAAATTTAGTCAACACAGCCATGGATGAAATGGAAGGCATCTTCTTTGGGGTTTGATTCAGAGAAAGCGGTATTCTTCTGCTTTTTGTTTGTTTATGAGGCATCTTAGGCAAGGATTTTATTCTGTGTATTCCTTGGTTTCAAACCAGGCTTGAGGTAATATATTGTTGGTCTTGTTTTGAAATTGTTTTTTGAAAGGGATCAAATAGAGAAACATGTTAATTTACATATCAATACACACCCCTCCCTGCATACTTCACCTCCAAGTTCCTCAGCTGGTCAGCTTCAGAGAGTAAAGATCAATTTCCCCTTAAAACAGTAAAAGCATCCTATGGGCTGAAGAAAGTATATGTTCTTAGAAGTCTGTGATATCATGCCTCATGAAGAAGGCTTCAAAACAGTCACCCTCTCATTTTTTTGTTGGTTTTTTTTTTAATGCAGATGAAAACCAGAAACATTTTGCCGAAAACTTGTTTCATGGTCATACATTTTGTAACTGTTATTTAATTTTATTTGGGGTTTGCAATCAGACATTTTATTTTTATCTAATAAATATCTCTTGGACAAGGAAAGCCATTGCAACCAGCTGGAGTTATGTGACTCCTTCTGCCAAGGTTGGCAGAACTCCCTGACATACCATACGATTTAGCTACTCTGGGCCAGATGCTTCTTTTTGCTGCAAAATATGGAGGCGGTGTGAAGGGATAGGGAAAAAGACAAGTACAGAGCTCAGTCATCCAAATGGAAAAGAAGGGTGGATCTTTTGGAAAACACTTCTCCCTGATCCAGAAAGCTCCATTGCACACACCCAGAGAAAGAGGTGATGAATCCTCAGAGCTAATGGGGAAAATGGTTGCTAGATGCAGGATTTGTTCAGGCAGTAGGTACTCTATAAACGTGTTTTTATTACAGCTCAGTGGAACTCTATTGTGCCCTTTGCAAGTTCTATTCTTCTCTTTTTCAGGGTTATTCTTGCTTTTTATTCAATGACATTCTTCCAAGATGTGTTAACAGTGATAGAAGCCAAGACTAGCATCCTCACTTTTTCCTGAGCAAGCTCAGAAGTACACAATGAATGCCTGCTTGCTTTCCTTCTGTGGCATGAATATTGCATTCTAGTTTTGCTCTGGCCCAAATACAGATGAAAAAGTGGAGAGAGAGAGAGATACAGCCCATACTGTACTTTTTAGGGTGCTCTTCTGGAAGATGGAAATCTAAATGCTTACATTTGGTTTTAAGCCAGTGGGGGAAAAACTGATAAGGAGACTAGCTAAGCCATGATTATTGCAATATGTGGCTTGTCATTTATACCTTTTTATCACACCTGGCCTTACTGACAGTAAGGCAATCAGGGACTTTGTCTTAAGCACTTTTTTCCTTTGGCTGTAAAGATGTTACAAAGCTCAAGGGAAACAAAGGAAAAAAACCTCACACTTCAGTATACAGAGTTCCAACAAGAAATCAAAATGGAATATTCTGCTTATCCTTTCAGACCAAAAAATCAGAATTCTTGTACAGCTAGGCATATCTTCTTTCCTGGTTCCTGACTAATATTTACCACAGATGTACCATAAATATCTTTTGCACAATTTTCCCACAAAAATGAAAACAGGTGATTTAAGCCGACGTGTCAAAAATGTGAGTATGCCTTACTGCCTGAAGATCCTCTTTCATATTTTCAATAATTTAAAATTAATTTAACCTATCAGTCTGTACTTCTTCCTTTTTCTTTTCTGAAAGCACAGGCATTGGTCCTTTATTCACTTTAAAAATTTTTAAGTCCAAACATGTATTCTCAAAATAAATAAAAAAGAGATTTTGGCCAAAAGACTTTCACTCCTGAGACATCCCCCAGTGATCTAATTTGTCTTTCTTTGAAAACACACACTCCATTACAGACCCCATGGAGACAATTGCTTCCATACTGTCCTCTGCAGCTCAGAGGAATCAGAGGAGACAAAAAAGGAGAAATAAACAAAAAAGATTAACATGTACATATTTTTTTGATGAGAGAATGTCCAAAACTTAGTAACTTCTTAAAAACTTGAGTGTTTGGCAAGGCTCAACTAAATTCAATTCAAGAACAAGTTTTTTGGAAACTTTGTTGAAAATGTAATTTCTACTACTATTCCTTTTTTTGTCATTAAAACCTCTCCCTCCCATGTGTGCTTTTATTACTTGTTCGAACTGTGTAGAACAAGGAGAATTCACATCCTTGTGCTCTGGTTTCAATGCCAATCTTATGCAAAGAGCTGTCTGTTCAACCCAGATCAAAGCGAAGAATTGCTGCACATCCTTTAGCCTATGTATGTGTTTTTGACAGTGATTTTGTTTCTACAGCTGAATGTCATGGTTTTACCCCAGCCAGCAACTAAGCACCACACAGCCACTCGCTCACTCCTCCCTGCTCCCTGTGGGATGGGGAGGAGAATCGGGGAAAAAAAAAAGTAAAACTCATGGGTTGACATAAGAATGGTTTAATAACTAAAATAAATAAAAAAAACCCCAAAACAATAACAATAATAGTAATACTAATACTGATAATAGTAATGAAAAGGAATATAACAAAAAGAGACAGAAATAAAACCCAAGAAAAGAGAAGTGATGCATAATGCAATTGCTCACCACCTGCTGACCAATGCCCAAGCAATGACCCACCCCTCCTGGCCAACTCCCCCCAGTTTATACACTGAGCAATGACGTTCTATGGTATGGAATATCCCTTTGGCTAGTTTGGGTCAGTTGTCCTGCCAAGCACCCTCCCAGCTTCTTGTGCACCTGCTTGCTGGCAGAGTATGGGAAACTGAACAATCTTTAACCTTGGATAAGCTCTACTTAGCAACAACTAAAACATCAGTGTCTTATCAACATTATTCTCACACTAAATCCACACTGTACCAGCTACTAAGAAGAAAATTAATTCTATCCCAGCTGAAACCAGGACACTGAGCAAATGACAGAATCAACTTTTACTTTCTTTCCCCATCTCCTCTCCAGACTGAGATTTTGTAAGGATATTTTGTTCAGTCATGTCCCTGATATCTCTGTCTTGCTTGTTTTCACTGTGTGTGAACATTCAGGTGCTCGATCTTCATTAGTGCAAATAATCAGGAAAAGGACATGTTAATCTCCAGTTTGTCAAAAGCAATTTTAAAATTGTCTGTTTAATTGTAATACTCAGTTCACGCTGCTTTGGCTAATTAGATATGTTAACAGAGGCAAAGAAGAAATATAGCAGAAGCCTAGCAATGTAACTGCATGCAAACTGAGAACTGTAAACATTCATTGAGCATGTTTTTTACATCCTTCTCTGTTTCTAAAATTAAAAGATTTATAAAAAGCTTATGCCATTTTTTTTGTGTTGAAATACTTATTTTCTATATGAAAAAAATTATTACATGAGTGGAACTGTCCTTGAAAGAGAAATTTCTGTTTGAATTCTCCAAGTTTTCCTTCTGGATGAGAGTGTTCTTTTTTCCCAATCTTACCCCATGTGTGTATGTAACAAATGCTAAAGTCACTGGGTTTCAGAAGTACAATGTTTAGTTTTCTTTAGTTTAAAGATGTTTAAGTGAAGCTATGTTTAAAACTTTGAACAGCAGCTGTGTTATTTCAGCTTGCAGCAAGCTCCTTGCAGTCCAATGTTCTAGTCTACTGTCCAAAGGAGGAACCAGGATCAGATAACAAAAAGAAAAAGAAAAAAAAAAAAAGAATAAAAAATGTGGGGGAGTGGGGAAGAAATGAACTAATGTTCCTCACCAAAAAGAAATCCTTTGGGTTTCCCTCCTCTGCAGAACCCTACTTCAGTCAGTCCTTAATACTCCCTTTAGGCAAAATTCAGTTCCTGATGTCCGTCTCTCCTAGGTAATTGATGGGTGTCCTGCATCCATGTTCCAGTAATGAAAGCCAAAGCCACTTAACTAGGTCTTTCAAAAGACTGCTTACCTGAAGTATGTCAGAAACTTCTTAAAAATAATTCCCCTTTTTGAAGTAAAATAATAATCATTGATTTCAGTGGGGCCAAGTTCTTACTATTCTTTTTAACAACATCTTCATGCTTATTTATGTGAAAGTTGCACCAACAGGGAGCTAAATTTCAGTTCCATATTTCCCGTTAGGGTTGAAACGGTGCAGAGTAAGGTTTGTCATAATATACTAGGTATTCTTCGACTTTTATAGTAATACAATATAAATTAAATACTGTTAGTAGATGTGAGAGCAAAGAGTAATTGTGTTTGTGCAGCAATATTTCATAGTGATTTTTCCTTTATTAATTTGTATCATTGATTTCCTATTCAATATTAAGCCTATATATGAGAGAACAAAAAAAAAAAGGAAATAGACTAGATTGATATTTACAAGTATGAAATTAATGAAGTTCAAGGTTTATCAAGAAGTGTTAATCTGATTGAATGAACTGAAAATGGAATACTTATAAGAGGCACTTATTCTATATCTTACAGTTAAAATTTTGTTATTATTAATGTTTTTATATGTTTTTTACATGTTCTAAAGTCAGAAATCAATAGCACTAATTGATTATTATAATTTTAGATAATAATTGTGATACTTTAGGGACAATATAAAATTTTGGCTATCATTGACAATCAAGTATGAGGAAGAAATTTCTATCAGTCAGTGATGACAACCTCCTGAAGAATATGATGATGTTTGTATTCTCATTCACGAGAACAAGTAACTAATATATTAGAACATGATGTAATTGAAATTAATTTAATAGATCACAGACATTACTGCACTTTAGCTTTACTTTTTCCTTAATTTCACTTTACTTCAATATATTTCTCAGTTCCATAATTCTAAGGTTAGCTATGTTCTCAGTAAATATCTTAATTACAGTTTTTATTATTTGACATGTCCTTCTGAACATTACTAAGTGTAATATATTTAGCAGAGATAGTGGGGAAAAATTCCATGTTTTGGTCTATTTTTAAATAAAAAGGATTTAAGAATTTTGAAGCCTTTCTCTATTTCTCACTTCTTTTTCTATTTCCTTCTTCCTCTGGTTTTGTTCCATGTTTCCACTGATGAGGAGAAGTTAAGTAAAGAAATATAGAGAAATGGAAGAAAGAGAAAGCATGACTAATTCTACCAAAAATATTAAAAAAAAAAAAAATTTAAAAAGTTTTTGTTCAGTTGTTGAAATTTATAGGATATTTTCAAACTCTTTACAAGATTTATATTTTAAATATTTTTGCATGTTTTAAAAAAATATTTATTGTATAATTTTTCAAAGATTAATTGAAATTGGTAACTAACATTTAGGGCATTTGCTTTTTTCTCTATTTCCTCCTCAAAATTATAAATTTTTTATTGTTAAACTTAGGAACTCATACTTACAGAGTCAAAATATGTTTCTGTCTGAACATTTTCACTTTTTTATTAACAAATATGATTTAATATGTTTCACCAGCTTTCATTCATTCTTTTTTCTTCTCTTTCCTCCCATGCAAGTCTTCCCAGGTACTATTACTTCCTTCCCTCTCTCATCCTTCCATTCACCCTTTCCCTATTGTGTCTTCTTTCCTCAATTATGAATTTTGTTCTCTCTCTTTTTTTATTTTTCACCATCTTTTTTTTCCTTTCTAATTACTGTCCTGTCCTGCTCCACTCACTTAAACATTTACTTTTTTTGCTATATTATCCTCCTCTGAATCAGCCCATGTTTTCTCTCATCCATTGTAACCAAACAGGGAACTCTCACAGCTAAACTTATCCTCATCACTCACCAGACTAAAGGATAAAGGGCTGAAGGATTTTTTTTTCTTTCTTAGTTGGGACATCCGCTCCAAATAGACTGCAGATTAGAGAAGGGGGTGGGGAAGGGTGTGAAAATTTCTGGCTGTTGTCTTTTGCAAAACAAGCAAGTGGGACCAAATGTTTTATGAGGAGAGTCAGATTGCATTTCTTTGTTAGAGAAAAAATTACACAACAAAACTTGTGTGTGGATTATTGTCAAGTCAAGGCAGGACCAAAGGGATGATCAAATCTAATACAGACACCAGTCTAAGAATGCTATGGATATTATTACAGAATTGCAGAATCACGGTACAATTGAGATAGGAAAGGATCTCTGCAGATTGCCTAGTCCAACCCTCTGGTCAAAGCAGAATCAGCTATCCAGGATCTTGTCCAGTAAGATTTTGAATGTCTCCAAGATACTCCACAACCTCTTTCGGAAATGTGTTCCAGAGTCTGACCACCCTTATAAGGAAAAGAAGGGGGTTTTTCTTACATTTGAATGGGAATTCCTGTGTTTCAGTTTGTCCTGTCTCTCTTGTCCTGTCACTGGATACCAATGAGAAGAACCTGGCTCCATCTTCTCTATTCCCCCCCATCAGGTATTTATACACATTGATAAGATCCCCCCTCAGCCTTCTCTTCTCCAGGCTGAACAGTTCCAACTCTCTCAGCCTCTCTATATATGTCAGATACACTAGTTCCTTAATCAACTTTATGGGTCTTCGCTGCACTTGTTCTATTTTGTCCATGTCCTTCTGGTATTGGGGTCCCAGACCTGGAACCAGCACTCCAGATGTGTTTCACTAGGACTGAGCAGAGAGGAAAGATCACCTCCCTCAACCTGCTGGCAATGGTTTTCCTAGTGCAGTCAAGGATGTTCTTGGGCTTTTTTGCTGTAAGGGTGTGTTGCTGGCTTATGGCCAGCTTGTTGTCTACCAGGATCCCCAGGTCTTTCTTTGCCAAGCTGCTTTCCAGCCAGTCAGCCTCCAGCATGTACTGGTGCATGGGGTTATTCCTCCTAGGTGCAGGTTTGCTTTTCATGTTGTTAAAGTTCATGAGATTCCTCTCTGCTCAGTTCTCCAGCCTGTTGAGGTCCCTGAGCGCAACCATCTGACATATCATCTACTCCTCTCAGTTTTGCATCATCTGCAAATTTACCAAGAGTGCACTTTCTCCATGATCCAGGTCATTAATGAATATGTTAAACAGTACTGATCCCAATATCAACCCCTGGGGCATATTACTAGTCACTGGTCCTCAGCTGGACTTCGTGGCACTGGTCACAACCATTTGAGCCCAGAGGTACAGATGGTTTTCAATTCACCTCACTTTCCTTTTATCTATCATGTACTTCATCAGTCTATGTCTATAGGGATGTTATAGGAGCAGGCATCAAAAATTTTAGTCAAAAGTCAAGATCAGCCATATTCACTGCTCTCCCCTCATCTACCAAGGTTGTCATTTCACTGTAGGAGTCTATCAGTTTGGTCAAGCATGAGTTCCCCTTCATAAATCCACGCTGACTACTCCCAATAACCTTCCTGTTCTTTATATGTTTGAAAATTATTTCCAGGACTACCAGTTGCTTGATCACTGTCTCAGAGATCAAGGTGAAGCTGATCAGCATGTAGTTTTCTGATCTTCCTTCTTGCCATTCTTGAAGATAGGAGTGACATTTGCTTTCTTCCAGGGTCAGGAATCTCCCCCAGTCACCATAACATTTCAAGGATAATCAATAGTGTCCTCAAAATAACATTGTTCAGCTACCTCAGCACTCATGGGTGCATCCTATCAAGTCCCATGACTTAAGTACACCCACTTTGTTTAAATGTGCCCTAACCTGAAACTCTTACACCAGGAATAAAGTCTTCCTTGCTCCAGACTTTCCCACTGGTCTCACGGGCCTGAGATTCCTGAAGGCAAGTCTTACCAGTAGAGACCAAGCTGAAGAAAACATTGAGAACTTTAAGCTTTTCCATGTCCTTTTTCACCAGTTCCTATGCCCCATTCAGTAGCAGGCCCACATTTTCTCTAGTCTTCCTTTTGTTGCTAATGGAATTGTTGCACTCCATCTCGTTGCCTTTCACATCCTTTGCTGGATTCTTCTGCAGGCTGGCTTTGGCTTTCCTAATCCTATCCGTGCATGATCAGACAACATCTCTTTATTCCTTCTGGGTCACTGTTCCCTCCTTCTGTCTCTTGTACACTTCCTTTTCAGTCAGGAGCAACTTGTTTGTCCATGCAGGTCTCCCACCATCTTTGCTTGCCTTGCTATGTATTGAGATGGACTGTTCTTGAGCTTGGAGGAGGTGAGCCATCTGGAGGTTCAGCTCTCCTTGGACCTCGCTTCTCTCCAGGACCATCTCTAATGGGATTCTTCCAAGCAGATCCTTGAAGATGCCAAAGACTGCTCTCCTGAAGTCCAGGGTTGTGATCCCTCCTCTCAGGATCTTGAACTCCACCATCTCACGGTCACTGCATCTAAGGTTTTCACCCCCCTGACCAGTCCTTCCCCATTCGTAAGTATGAAATACAGCAGTGCATGTCCCCTCATGGCACCCTGGCTTACTTACGTCAGGAAGTTGTCATCACTGCGCTCCAGAAGCCTTCTGGATTGCTGCTGTGTTGTACCACCAGCAGATACTGGTGTAGCTGAATTTCCCCATGAGAATCAAGGCCTGTGATCATGTAGACTCAGTTGCAAAGGCACAGGAAAATTCTTCTGTCAGAAAATTAAAAAAAAAAAAAACAAAACTAAACTAAACCTTCAGAATGCATCTATCTCCTACACAATCTTAATAGTTTGTTCTGATTGCCAGTATCTCATCATAAAATAATTATATCTGTAATAAAAATATTATTATCATTGAATATCTAAAGTTTTTTCCTACTCAGATTTATTTTTCAATGAGAAACTTGCATTGGGAGTCTCCTGAGGACTTCTTTGGAGGAGCTGACCCTTTTTTAGGTCTGCTTTCAACAATTTCCAGAATCAATCTGTGACATTTTTCAAAATGTAATCTGGAAATTAATTGTAGAGAAAGGTTTCTGTGCCTTCGGAAAGTGTTAGTAAGTGTGTGGGTGGTGTAACGTGGGAGATACATTAGTTGCTATACATAGGAATGAAGTATGCACAAGAAGAATAAAAGGGGGGAATGTGATCAATGCTGCTACCCACACTGTTCTGGATTTTGGATGGACTGTAATTAGTTTGACCTCCATACTTTAAATGGTAATGTCTGGAGAATTCTGGAAGGTGTAACTTGCTATTATTAGCATAATTAACTGAAAATTACCCCCCCCCCGATATTACCATTAAGAGTTACGCTCTATTCTGTACTGTCAGCTACACCTAGACACTCCCTCCGCTCAAATCAATACCTGATGTTATATCATCATGACACTTTTGATCATGTATACATATCCCCACATTTAGAAATCCTAGGAGAGAGCAGGTATTTTGTTGTTTTGATAAAGCATCTGGTTTTTGTCATTCACAAGTCTGGGAAAAATAAGTACAAAATATGTGTTAAACTGAGATTGTACTTTCAACAACAACAAAAATCAATAAAAAAGCAACAAAAAATCCTACCCAAATAGGCAGCACCTAGTGAGTAATAACTTCATTTCTGTATAGCTCAGGGGGGTTGCAAGGGGAGTGTGAAAAGTTCATTATTATCAACCAGAAAAAAAAGCGAGTGCTAAGAAGAAAGAATCGTATTTCCTATTGGGATTTCTCTCAGACTACATGATTTGCATGAAGGGCGCCACATCAAACACATTGGGTGCCCTTTTTCAAATATTAATGTGAAGCTTGTTTCAAGTTCTTTCTTGACTTTGTGCCACCTTGTATCAAAGGAAGTTAAAAGTAGGACTTGGGAGGAAAAAATACTTTTCCAACTGTTTCAGCACTTAGCAAAAATCTTTCTGTATTTGATCAGTTCTGCTTCAAACTTTTATTATTTTTACAAACAGGCACATTTTTATAGCTGTGCATTCTATGACAATCTTATTTGGACTTTTCTTCCTCTTTTTTTGACGTTTTTCATTTTGCAGCACTGGGTGTCATGACTGACACACTCAGAACGTTTATGTGCTACATAATTTAATTATCTGCCTTAGTCTTTTCTCCCATGTGTGATAATTTATATTAAGTATTTATATACCTGAGCAAGATTACACCAAAGTATGCCACAGAAAATGGAGCCCTTAAGATTAAATGTGCATAGTCTGTGCCGTCTTAATCTTACCTAATTGAACTTTTAAACACCTAAACCTAAGCTAATCAACCTATGTTCCGCTTACAGCCAATGGGGAGAAATAGGCACCTCCCTAGGATGGTTCAGCTAAATTAGTTGTCTGAGACAGATGACATGAATTCTGCTCCAGTGATAGGAGTTTCTTTTCACTGACTATAAATGGAGCCTAAAATGCTTAGCTTATATTTAAATTACTAACATTTAGACATAAGCAGTTAGGTAATTCCCACTGTAAGTAACTCAATAACAGTATCAACAAGAAAAAATAAATGGGCATACTTTCTGTCTGCTTCCCCCTCTCCTCAGAAACAAAGAAAGCAGGAGAAAAGTGGCAGGAATTTTTGTCGAGAAATTAAAACATAAATAAATTTATCATAAAAATGCAAAGGATAACACATATTATATAGCATGAGAGCAATTATTAGAGATAAGAAATGAAATTGTGGAAATCTGCAGAACAGCAGTCCCAAGAGAAGTTGGGGACACAGTCTGCAGGACAAAAAATATTAAATTATAATGGAAGAGGAATAAAATGCAAGTTGTAATTGGTAACTTAGGAAGTTTTGTTATCCTAGCCTGAGAACTAAATGTTCTCCACAAACCCTGGGAAGAAGTCTTCACTGACGTCTCACAGGCTATGGTAGAGGAAATTTTAAATTCATAATTATCAGCCAGATTTGTAGCTGAAATAATCACCATGGAGGTGGTACAACTAAAGCTCCTGAAGCATTTTCAGCAAAAATAGTCCAAAGTGCTCTGGAGAATAAAGGTTAACAGGTTGTTTGGCCTGTCAGACACAGATCTTCTAAGCCCTTTTCCTTACTATTTTTCATAAAAAAGAAATTAGAGAGAGTTTAAAGTGAACTACTGTAAACAAACATGTGAAAAGCCTAACAGGGCTACTGAAAAACAGAGCAAAATTTAGACCTAATGGTTCTTTATGTGCTTCTTACTACACAGAATTGTCTTCACACTGAAGTCAATACGACTGTTTTTCTTGTATGTCACAGAAGCAGCAAAGTTTTATAGGAATTTCCTGTTGATGTTTTTTATGTAAAAAAAAAAAAAAAGTAAAGTAAGTAATTAACATTTTTCTGACCAGTCTTATCTATGGCCATAAGCAAAATAAAATATAATTACCCAGCCTTTAAAAACATTACCTAGCCCACACGCCAGTGAAAGAACGTTCTGATCATTAAGAATGTATGATGTGGATAATGTTCTTCCCTTTTGCATAGAGATAAAAATTCCTGATTTTAATATAGTTTCCTTTTTTCATCTTCATTCCCTCAGAATGAGTTTTTTTGTCACTTTTAGGCTGGATGTCTTTTGCATGAGTTTTTATTTACATTTTCTTATTTTTTTCTTGATTCAGCTAAATTATATAGGCATTTTTGCACATTTTAAAGCATTATGGCCAAAATATTCATAAAAGAGCTGAACTTCAATATCATATTGTAATTCTATATAATGTATGTTGACACTAGTTTCTAATTTTCAGTATTAATTACTGTTGGGAGACTAGATTCTGCTGTAAACCTTTGGCAGCCCCATATATATTGAATTAGCCCATATTTCTGTTGGAGCATATAAAAGCAGAATCTAGATCTATGGAATTAGTGATAGAAAGGTTTATTAGATTGTCTAGCTGATAATGCAACAGATCATGAGGAGTACTCTAAGCTGAGAAGAATGGGCATAAGACCTTTTACCACTTAGGAATGCATTATCTGTGTATTTGCCGTAGTCATAAATGACAAACATGTAATATTGGAAAAGGTCTGCACTAGCAATTTTTGTTGGGTATTTTCCAAGTAATATGTCTGAGCTATTTGGTTCTTGGTTTCCACCATTATCAGTAAAATGAAGTTAGAGGAAAGAAAAACATCATTGCACATGCAATAATCCTCACGTTCTTTCTACTCTACCAATGTTTCCTACTGTAGATCATTTACACAGAAAAGAGTAGCTAGGGTCAGCTATGTTCCAGAGCTGAAATAAAAGCAGTTGGCTTTTCCAAGCTTCCTCCTAACTCACAAAGAAAGGCAGCAGTCAGTGCTCATCTGAAGCTAGTAGAGTAATTAAAAGATTTTTATTAAAAAAAAAAAAAAGTTTTCTGCTTCTTATCTTGATTTAGTGACAGCTCGAAGCAAAAATAAACAGAAGAATGTGATCACTGCAGTTACATATTGCAACCCATTCAACTTTAAGCTACATTTTCCACCCAGTTTAATCAAATTTTAATTTCCTATCAGCTTGTTCTTATGGACTGTATTGAACATCAACACCCTGAACTATTATAGAATAGGTTGAAAGGATAAATGTCTTTGTAGGAGAGGTATTCCTGGAAAAGGCAGAGATTCATAAAGCAATATTCAGTGTAAGTAGTGGTAAAATGTGATTTCATTCCTTCAGTTTACATGGACTGTGAGCCTATTGAATTACGTTTAAGATTCTGTTGCAGATGTCACCCCACTCTAAAAAGTCCTAAAGTCTCTCACACGATCTTGAATTGTTGTAAAACATGGTGCATTACCAAATAGCTTTTAATAAAGACATAGCCTTAAGGTTCCTGTACCTGTTCCCATGTCATCTGCAACATGCCTTCATCAGGAAGAAAAACCATGACCGCTCCCCTACCCATTCCAGCTAGACCCTGTCTTTCAAAGCCACCAATAAGACATGAAATAAGCCAGTGTTCCCCTGCGCACTGTCAAGAGGTAGCAAGATTTTTCCCTGACTATGAAGTTAGAGATTTCTGTGCAGGAATATTCTGCATCTTTTGCTGTCATTCCTCTGCTATGAAAAACCCTGAGAATGTTCCACTTCAGGTAATTCTATTTCCAGAATGCTAAAGCAGCTTTTAGTTCTCTTCTTGAGAGCAAAACCAAAATGTCATTTTTCACAATTGTTAAAAACTCTGCCTGGTCTTCAAACACTGTCTTCTTTGCTCCTGCTTTTTCCTGAGCGGAACTTTCTGCCATTTCAACCTTTATAAAAACAGGAAAAGGAAAGAACAAATAATTTGCTCTCTGCAGTCAGAGCACAGCAATATAAAGACTTAGCTGACAGTTTGCTTTTCCTAAGTATTAAAAAAATTGTTTTCCAATTAATACACATCTCTTTTAAAATTGCAGTTCCTTAGGTGGCCAAAATTCAAAATTGCCCTTAAAAAATAATTTCCTGTGCAAGATCTCTAAAACTACATAATACAATGCATTATGATTGCCAAACTCTGAACCATCATTTTAAGAAAGGGAGAGAACCACTATTTACGGTCATAAAATACAACTTCATATCTGTCTTTCAAACTCCACCCTCAGTACACATCAGATCAGAAACTCCCTTTACTGGACTGAATTAGAGCTATTCAAGCATCTACCAGACAGCAGTTCTGGGTAATATGAGAAACCTCCAATTTTGTATTGTTGGGCAATGGTTCCGTACGGCTGTGTAGCATTATGGTTCTGACTAGCTGCATAGCCACGACAGGTATATTGTATTACACAACTTGGTATTTATATTATGCTAAAAACTTGTAACAGGACATTGTTCTCATAAAACAATGCAATTCACTCTCAGGACATTTATCAAAACCTTACGTGAATAATCTTCTGTCTTGACTATTCGAATGGATCAAGCCTTTGATGTGTTTGTGAGCTGTACTTTCCCACCTTTTTGTCTCAAATAACATTTTTAAAAATAAAAAGTATTTCAAGTCTGGGTAGAAATATGATGAAAACTCAGTTTTCCAGGGGAAAAGCAATAGAACAGGTATCTCAGTGCATATATCCAAGTCTCCAGATACTGTTTTCTAGTAATTTAAGTTGGAGTTTATCCCTTGGTATATGGAGTTATGATTTCATCACACTGAGGGCTAATACAAAATGCATTAACTGCAAGTGGGGAGCTATAAAAATCCTGAAAGCCAATGGTTTAATACACGAATTTCTAACTCAACTGATACTGTATAAAGTGTTAGCAGTAAACATTGGGCCACCAGGGGATTACCAGGTCATGTTGTACACTCAGTGTAAGATCTCAGCCACGCTTCTGTTTGATGCTTGAAGTGTTACTGTTTGCCTCCCCATCCTGGAAGGGAGTAGCACAGTCAGTTAGCTATTTTTCACTGGTGTCTCTTTTTTGAAAATATTTTATAATGTGACAATGTATATGGACAAAAGAATCTTAAAGATTTCTTAGGATGAGGAAACAAGAAACGCTCCTTGAGATTACCATAATACTTGTTTGTTAGTGTTGGTGTATTCCACATATCAAAAGAAAAGAAACATAAATATAAAAGTTCTATGAACAGTTAAAAATTAAACTGCTAGAATACACGATGTAAAGGAAAGTGTCCTAGAAGTATCCTAAGTTTAAGGAAAGTGTGATAAAAGATGTACAATAATGGAAAACTAAATTATAATGGAGTTCTTAACATCGTAAGGAGGATTGTAAGTCCAGGATGTAAGGCCAAGGTCCTTTAATTGTGTGATGTTGTTTATTCAGAACTTTTAAACAGATACTTCATTTCTGAAAGTGGGTAGTTTTATAGCTATGTTACTCAGTTGAGCTATTCTTTTCCTAAGGTAGGATTTTATAAATTAAATATTATTGGATCATAAAAAATTTCCTAGAAGGGCAAGAAGTAATAAATCCATAATTTTATTAACTGCGTAAAAGTTAATAGACATTTTAATTAAAGAACCACCCTAACAGGATTAGAATTCACCGTACTATAAAGGCTGAATCGTGCAGTGTTTCATTATCATTTCTGAGAATGTACAGGTGCTAAATTAACTACAGGAGACCTCATCTTTTGTTCCTTGCATAAAATAAAAACATATTGTAGATTAAAATGAAAAATTAATTTACAAGGTTATCACTACAAAGTTCAGACAAAGCCTGTTGGCTAGTAAAGCTAGTCAGGAATTTGCTGAGGCGCTTCTTTATTTGAGAATGTTGATCACAGGCACGAATGATTTCTGGGAAATGGATCTATTTCATAAAACTTTAATCAGAAAAAGTGTTGTAGGACCTGTCAGGTTTTCTGAGCACAACTGGAGCACAAGACCCTGGAGCATTTCAGTGGTCAGACCTCTTACCTTGCAACACAGGCAACTGCTTTGTACAGAGCCATGTCAAGAAGCGGACCTGACTTTCCTGCACCTAGAGAACGTGCCAGCGGCGAGCGAGGTGCCCGCAACACAGGCGGCCTTTCCCACCTAGCAGCAGAATAAATGCCGTGCTGTGTGCCAGATAGAAAGCCATGTGTTCCAAGCAGCGCTTGACTTCTGGCTGACTTGCTTTCGGGAGCCAAGGCAGCGTGTTTGGCTTGTGCTGAGCCATGTGGATACGGTATATCAGTTTCACGGTATCTTGGAGGTTTCTACATGGTACCTTCTCCTGAATTGCAGGGGAGGGTTAGGAAGCTCTTTTCAGTTATTTTTTTAACATATATTAAACTCCTTTGGCTTTTCTGTAAGCAGCCTTGCTTTCAGTCCCACGTAAAAAAGGATTTAAAAAAATAAATTAAAAAAATTTCACATTAAAGAAGAAAGAAAAAAAAGTTCACATTCAGTCAAGTCTCTACTTTGTACCAAGCATGGGTACAAGAAAAGTGTCACAAAATTTAGACTAAATACCACTGTTTTGATACTTGACCACCAATTTTTTAATTGCAGAGTAGTTTTCATGCTAAAGATTACTGGAGGAGATTGCTGGACGCTGACTGAATGCATAAGTTGTCAGAAGCAATCTGTTGATGGAATACCAAATACAGATGGTTATTTCCAGTGGTTGGAAGAACGCATAAATGATCTCTGCCTTTAACTTTACTAACAGCAATGCTTTTCATTCAGTCTCTTGTTGGATAAAAATTAAATAAAAAATCAGACAGCATCCCTCAGCTCAGCAATATGATGCCAAAAACTATTTACTCCATCTCTGTGATAAATGCACCGTTCCTTGCATAAATTTGTGCATGTGAGTTCCCAGGCTTTATAGATCAGTTTCTAGAAGTTAAATATTTCCACAAATAGACAGACTTTTACAAGAAAAATAAGAATTCTTTTATGTATCATTGAAGGCTGGCCCTTTTTAGCAAAGGCTCACACATTCGTCCACTTTCTTATCACAGGCTTTCTATACTGACACAGAAGTTCAGATTCATCTGATCTAACATAGACATCTGCTTTGTAAATGTTTGTATTTGAGCTTGCCATCAAGGCTCCCTTCAGAGTCAATGGACTCAAATTGGCATTACACATGCAAATCGTTATCCTAATGTTTACACATATAAAATAGATAAGGAACAAATCCTAATATATGTATGCCTATTTCTAACCATTGGCTACAAAAAGAGCCTAAGGTAATAAGATCTGGGTTGTAAACAGTGAGATGTAGATACCTGTGAAAAGATGAGATGAAAAACTTGTTCATAAATACATTTGTAAAACTTTTATTCCAAAAGCTAAGTTAATATAACTTAGGGACAATATAATACATGTGCACAAGTACACTGCAATGGGAACAAGATTAATGACATAAAGTATTAATGATCACGTTGATAATGAAATATTTCACTGGCTCTTGGAAACTATTGTGGTTACTACCTTTAAAAATGGCATACACACAGGTTCCTTTTTCAAATCCAGTCCCTTTTCCTTGCTTAAGACAACAGCTATATGTTTTCAACAATAAGACTAATACTACTACACAGGAATTATTTCTTTACTGTGATGTTACACAATCATTATGTTAATACTGTATCAGAAGCATGACTATAAAAATAGTGTAGAGTTATCATTTATAATTTCCCAGAGCCACATTTGGATATGAATTTTAAAGAATGTATTTTGATTCCAGTACATTTTGAGAAATGAACTCTCCATCTGTTCCTTCCCACTCTTACCTTATGGTTGATATTTAGTTTAAAAACAGCAAAGTCAATACAACCCATTATAAAAGACACTTTAGTAGGCAAACATTTCTATGCTATATTGAATACGCTCTGTATAATAAAAGTGATTTGAACAACCTGCACTCTACTTCAAGGTTATTAGTTTGCAGAAAATATGGGCTTATATCAGGAAAGAGGTACAACGCAGTTGCTGCTGTATTACAGCCGTGTGAACAAAGAGAATAATTATCAAAATAGGACATCCTGAATAATCTTCACATTTTATACTTTAAGTACATGAAAAAATAATTTGGAAATAATGTCTTCATTTTACACACATTGAACTCCTTTGCAGGCCTCTCCCCCTCACACACTGATTTCAATGGAGGAGGCCCGCAGCCAAGAACATTTTATTTATGCCTTTCATCATTTTGTGGAAAATAATTTCAATACAGAGAATGGGAGGGGAAGAAAACAGAATTTGCCATATGTTATGCTATATAAAGAATAAGCAATTGCTGACACATCATGGAACCAGCTCTTCATTTCGCAGGCTGTTCCCTGTACCCCATTTTATACACAAAGGCAATCTGTGCCCTTGAGCTGATGGAGGACTTGGGCAGGCCCCGAGTCCCTGCCGAGGGATCAGGGTCCTGGGGCATACCATGGCCCAGGATTGTCCACTCCCCAGCAGATAATCGATATGTACTTAGAGATACTCTGCATGTACCAACAGATAATCTATATGCACACAAAGGAAAGGCCATGATTCTGGTGCTGGGCTTTGGTTTTGTTTTTATACCATCACAAATAAAATAATAAGAGGTAAATGATTATTAATCCCTTCATCCAAGTTACTCCATGATCAAGGTTTTTGGTTTATAATTATTTTTAGCCATTTATATGTTGCCTACTTCTTATATCAATTATAAGTTTTTTAAATACTAAAGGTAAGCTTTTTTGCCTTTTTTTCTTTTCTTTTTTTTTCCTTTTTTTTCCCAAAACCACAGCTAAAATAACTAGAGATATCTGCAATATAGCATTGGGCAAAGGAACGTGAAATGAAGGTCTTGTGTGAGATTCCTGATTCCACTGTGCTTCTGCCTGTTTTCAAACCAAGAAGAAACAGGATAATAATTACCACAGTTTCTGCACAGAAGTTGTCCCCAGACCCACAGGTTGGTGGAGGCTGGGTGCAGAAGAGCTGGATTCCTCCACATCCTACATAAACCCTGCCTTGGCTTGGCTGTCTCCTGGCAGCCCATTGCTTGGTGCAGCACCTACAGCCACCCATTTTACCCAGGGAATCATAGGAAAAAAATCTTCTATGCCACACACATTTTTTACTGCCTTGTTATGGGTATAACCTGTTTCCTTACAGCTCTATCAGAAGACTACCTGATCACTGTCAAAACCAATTTCTTCTAACCTGGGTTGAGATGCAGGATGCAAATGGGTATTTGCAGAATGCTATTATTACTGTTCTCTGGGTCTTATGACAGACAGGACACACATTACTCCATGGCAATCCATTTATCGTGTTTGAAACATGCAAGGTTATAGAAAATTACTTTTAGTTACACACAAAATATTTAGGCAAGCTGCCTACTTATTACAGGTTTTTTACTTCCTTTTTTTTTTTCTTTCATCTTGCCAATATGTTTATTCCAAGAATACAGGCTACAGGGCTAATAAGGTACAAAAACCTAAGCACTCGTTATTCTTTCTGAGTATCTTTTTAAGCAGTAATCTGGTTACTCTGCTTATTATCTTCTTTAATAATAATAATAATAATTATTATTATTATTATTATCATTATTATTATTTTAAGCCCATAGTAAAGTAGGAAATGTTAGTATTACCTTCAAAATTCAGGAGACTATTTTCAAAATAAAATATAATAAAATAAAGTAAACTAAAAACCAGCAAAATTTGGCAGAAAGACCAAGAACTCTGTGAAAAATATTGCTAAACATTTATTCTTTGACTTTTGTAATTAGCTGATGTTGATCCATTTGGTCAACTACTAATTTCTTGTTCTTCTATATTAAAGCCTCACGCAAAACAGCTTTAATTCTTTGAATTGTTCTTTCAAGATCACATAAAAATCACAAAAATAAAATTCAAGCTATCAACATGCTGAAAATAAGGAATTAGGAAAATAAAAACCAGTTAGAATGAACTTTGCCATGCCTATCATTTTATACTGTCCATTTCTCTAAGGTAGGCAGGCAGCATATACAACCTTTTCATTCTTCAAACATTCCCTCCTTGGAGTAAGTGTAAATTGAGACTAACAAAGAGGTTATGGTATTGTTTCATAATGCTTTATTCAGTGTTTTACAATCCATTGGGGAGTCATCTGATGGACCTAACACAAACACTTAATGTAATTTTACTTTAACTTCATTGTAGTGCTAGGCTACCTGCTCTCCTTCGTGACCTTAAAGATTCACCACTCTAGGCTCCTGTCAATTAACACTTTCCAGGGGCTCCCGGACAGTCTGACTTGGCTCTGATCTGTCTAATGTACTGGAGAGGAGCTGAGCGGAGTGTGATTAGAGATCTGTTGTGCAGCAGCTATCTAGGCAGGACTGAGAAGAGTAAGTCCATTTGTTTTTTTATTCCCTCTGGTTTAAGCAGTTTGACTGCCTGACTATTTAAGCTGCTCAAGCAAGTTTAACAGTTTCATGTCCCATCTCAGACTCAGGGTTATCCAGAAGTTGCCTCAGGTAGTTGCAAGTATTTGAAGTAACTGAGGTGAATAGACTATTTGCTGTGAATGTGAATAAAGGCCATATGATGCTGCTCATACACTTTTTTTCTTCTTCCCCTCCCTGCCCCAGTAGAATCTGGAGGAATATATGCAAAGGGATCTGCGAAATTCATAAAGGGTGGCTCTGATTTGGATAAGCCACACCAATTTTTACAACTCACAACAGCAGGCATGAGGCAGGACAAAGGGACCTCCCATTGGACTACTCAAAATATTATCCAGATAGATATTAGATCCAACATCGTGAAAGTCACCATAGCTCTTGACCAACATTTGAACAGATCAAGAAAAAATATCAAAGGGTTTAATCTAGGATCATTTACTGTCCTTATGTTGTAGATGAGGACTTTTCTTCTGTTGAATCCTAATACATTTTAAGCAACTCAAATACTATTTGTAAATGTTAACTTATTTTTAATTTAACAAGATGAAAACCACTGTATATTCTATATGTTCAATTTTTCACATGCCATTAGTTTATCTAAATTCTTCTTTCCAATTCTTATCACATGTCTATTCTAAATCTCTTGAACAGAAAAAAATAATCAACCTTTTTGAAGATTGGGCTGTTAGTTTTAAATTTACTGCATCTGAAATCTTGGTTAAATTTAGAGCAGGAAAATGATGATTAAAGCAATATTAATTATTAGAATTGGTGTTTACTGGAGTCATAGAAAATAGAGTTCTCAGGTTAATCGAAAGTAAATGCATACTGATGTGAAGGAGAGTTTAAAAATTCTGGTATTGAATAGAAAATTAAAACAAAAGACCTTAATGTTTAATAGCTTTATAAGTTCTAGTTCAGAAGCCCTGGTCTTCTGGACAGAGCACAGAAACTTGAAAACGCTGTTTATAAGTGATTGATTCTGCATTGTAAATTTGCATATATAAGATTTCTAGCCAAGACCTATGGAGGAATTTAGGATCCCAACTCTCACTGAAGTTGAATGGAGAATTAGGTTCCTAGATACAACTTTAAATCTAGTCCCTTACCTTTTTTACTGCCTCGCAGAGTGGCAGATGTATTGCTTTCATTTTAAACCTTTAACTTTTTAAAACCTTTTTTCAAATGAAAAAGAAAATAATTAGAGGAAAAATCCAGAAAATTTATATTTGACTAGTAGTGCCCAGAGATATGCATTAAAAGGTAATACAAATATTGCACACATTAATATGTAGTACCAAGTTGAATTGTTGCAAAAAGTGAAATAAGAAGATGACAAGAGCTTGTTTACCTATATGGCTTGAAATGCTCATAATATTGTCAGAAAAGGTCCTGAAAGGTCTAAAACTGAATTGATAGTCAAGTAACCTTTGAACACTATGAAGCTCAAGTATATGTGAATTCAACTTTCCAGTTTATGTTCAAATTTAATTAGAAAGGTTTTGTTCGATTGGAATAATTGGACTAAAATTTCTGTTTCTAATTGTTTCCTGGACCAATGCTTATCCATTTAGTCTGGAAATTTCTTTTAAAAAAACACCTCTGCCCTTTACTACTAGTGTCTTCTTTCAACAATTATAATTGTGCATAGTGGTGACTTACTTGCTTTTTTATTTTGACAACATTGCTTTAAGGACTCATTATTCATAAAGTAGGAGGCAACCTTTGAAGATGATAAGAGCCATGCAAAGTGCTCAGTCAAGTAGCAAAAACAGTACTTGAATTCAATCTTCTTTCAAGTTTGATCTGCCTCTGAGAATCAGGAATGGTACAATAGAAATTAGTATGTGTATGAACTACCTACAAAAAGACTTTCTGCAAAGGGTTCTATCTCATCCTTCCCTTGCTCTCTTTTGCTCTCAGTGAACTTTTTTCCAGGTTGCTGAATGTGTTATATTAAGAATTTAAACTTGGCTCACTACAATAGGCATATGAAGCAAGTAATCAGAGAAATAGAATTTAGTACATCTCTTTTACCATTTTACTCTTTTAACCTACAGACAATGTCCTATGGCAAACAGACCTGGCCTACATGGGAATTTCAATCAGATTTTGGAAAAGAAAAAAAAAGTAGCTCTCATTTCTGATATAACTGGAAAAAATGAAGAAAAAAAATAGATAGAAATACTGTGATAGCTATGTAGATAGCTTGATTAATATCACTCCATGAAAGTGTAAACAGGATAGAATGCCTTATGTGTGTGCTTGATTCAGTGAAGCAATAGCCTTGTAGTTTGCTTATTTTTTATTTCTTCCATTTGCTGCCTTGTGTTTATTTTACATTACAGGGCATTTATTTTGCAGGAGGAACTTTTCCTCTTATATCATTTCTCTCTTGTGGTACCACACTGTGCATGTTATGTTTATTCATGAACAGTGAAACACATTTCCTGGGCACTAAGGAATGTATTGTTTTAGACTGAGTCTCAATCTAAGCTTAAGTCCATTCCTGTTCACAATAGTTTACTTAAAGGAACTTAAGCATTCAGATAAGTTAATTATGTGCTCAAGTGTTTTGTTTTATAGGCATGAGTGTTCTATTAATTTTTTTCAGTTATTAAAATGGTATTGTTTTATAAACTATGTACTGAAGATACTGAGATTGGTAGATTACCCTCACCTTATTATTAGATATTCCTTACAACACGATTATATACAGCTTCAGCAGAGACACATAGGGAAGTCCTGTGTGTAAGAGTAAGTTTCAACATTATTAAGTCAAGAAAGGACCAAACTATAAATTCTCCATACTATTTGAATGCTACTCATTATTCAGCTAAGTAGATCCACCTACAAATCTCATGGAGATGCCATCCCAAACTGTGTTTTTTATTTGCCTCTTCTGCTTAGGTTATATCACACTAGAAGTATGGTTATTTCATGGAGCTGATGAAAATTTTATTTCCAGGTTCTCCAGAGAATGGCAACAGGGGTTTCAAGAACCTTGGAAGTGGGTGCCTCTGCAAAGTCAAATAATTTACGGATTTTTGATTGTACTCCCTCCGCAAATTTTACACAATATCAAATGTCACTGAGTACACAATCAACCAGGAATCCCCTAAAATTGCCCAAGACAGTCATTATGGAAGATGGACGTTTAGAGGTAGCAAAGTCACTGCTTTTGCATACTTCCTTGATATAGTCACATATTCTGGCATCCTGTTGTGGCCGATTAGGGTTATGGAGGAGCTATGATTTCAAAACTACAGACAGTTCAATGGGTAGCAGAAGAGTGGGTTTAGATCCAGGACTTTTATCTCTGGATTTGCCTAAACAAAAACAGGACAAATTTGCATCATCTTCAGTGTAACTGGCTTTTAATCAAAAGTGATTTTAACATAAATATTGAGATTCTTGTTCCTGAAGCAGTATGATTGTTTGCATTTCCCCTTGAAGCAGGATGTAAGTGCAGATGCCATTCGGCTGGAATGCTGACAGCCAGCTGAACTCTGAGAGCCACGACCCCACTGAAACAATTATTTATGCTGAGGAAAAACGTGCAAGTAGCTTCCAATGCAGAAAGTAGAAAAGAAGCACTTTGTAACAAACACATAATCTCTTAGTTACAAGCTGAGATAAAAACCAACCAGCCAAATAAACCAATTTTTCATTCAAATGATCATCCAAAAGTTTCCATCAGCAGCTAGGACAAACACAGCCTTCCTAATATAAATAGTACAACTAATATAAGACTTAAAAGTGAACATGCAGCCCTGCACTGAATAGTATTGTTCCCCCAGATCAGATCTTTGAGGGAAATTTAAAAGCTAGTTTGTCACATGGGCTATCTGGGCGCCAACAGAACCAAGGTAAGATGAGGCTACTCTTCTCACTCCTATCTGTGTCAGCAATACAAGCACAAGCAAGGTTATATTCCTTCTAAATTACTCTCCAGAGTTGATAGCTGGTGAGAGAGGAAAGATAAGAAAAGAGTGAATTGAACAAAGGCTATTTACTGTTCCTTGCTGTGGCAACACAGCTGAAATAGTAAGTATGCTACTATAAGCCAAAAAAAAGCACAGAAAGGGTGTTGTTTGAGTATGGCAGCCAGGCTATATTTTGTCAACAGGTATGACTACACTTTATTTAACCTCTGAAGTGATCACAAGCAAGGCATTTGCAGAATAGAAGTGTACCTGAAGAATCATAAACTCTGCATGATCTAATAAGCTTTCTGAGAGGTAGGCAGCAGTAGTCCAGTTCAAGCATCAAACCAGCTCAGTTCATAGGCAGAGATGAACAAGACCTAATGTAGTCACGGTCTGAGCCAAAATGTCTCTGAGGTTTTTCTCTGGAGGAAGTAAATTTACCTCAAAGTTGTATCAAAGGAGGGAGAATCAAAATAATCTGAAAAAAAAAAAAATCAATGTAGACAAACACAAACTTATAAATTTAAGGAAAATCCACAGGAGCTACACGTACACCATAAAGACATTGGGTATCACTTAGGGACAGACTTTGGCCTCATTGTGGATATATACTTTTTTATGACCATTAGCTCAATGCTCAGGGACAAATGAAATGTTAGAGAGTACTAGGAAGGAACTGAAAACAACTGAAAAGCCATGGAAAAAATAATTTGCCAATTTATTAACTTGTGATACATTCATAGTGTGAAAAGCACAGGAACTCAGGTCACAGTATTACAAAAATAATACAGAACTTGAGAAAGACACAAAATATTATCAGAGTTGAAGAACAGCTTCATTACAAGGAGAGATGCATTAATGTAATACTCCCAAGCTTGGAAAGAAGACAACTGGGGAAGGAGGGAGGAATACACAGAGAAGGGAATGAATAATGCTGATGAATTACAACTAGTATCTACATTTTTTAATAGCAGAAGACCTAAGGGGCACAAAAAGGAAATTATCAGGTGGAAGCTTTAAAACAAACAAAAAGATGCTTGTTTCACACAGTACATAATTAAAATGTGACATACATTGCCAAAGGATGTTTGGATGCCAAGCTATAAATGTGTTTGAAAAGTGAGTAGGCAAATTCATAGAGAAAAAGTTAATTAAAGTCTACTAATTAGAATATTGAGGATAAAACATTCAGCTCAGGAAATCCATAAACTGGTGATTTGTCACAATACAGGAGGAATATAGTGGAGTCAAAAGGAGGATATAATGATGGAAGTATCATTGCACTCCTTTTTGTGCACTGCATTGAAGAATCAACTACTCATCTTGTCTAAAACATTGCACAGCATGGACTAAAGAGGTTACTTAGCAGTCACTGCATATACCTGAAAAAGTTTTACCATGGAGTGCATTATTTGGGAATTGCAGAACATGTGCAATCTTACCTGACATCATTAATAAAAATGTTAAATTATCTGTCTTATGGAGAAATTATATCAAATAGCATTCTAACTGAAAATGGATGTACACATTCTAACAACTGCAGGATAAAATCAGTACAAAACCCTCCCGGATAAGAAAGAAAGAGATCATCATATATACATTTTAGGAGACTGCTAAGCTTCAGCCAAATGTTTATGCATATATGTGAAGTAATTTTTAAAATAATAGAGTCTTCCTTTAGATTAAACAAAAATTTTCTTGTAAAACAGTGATATTTGTACCAAAAGGTATCAGTTTAACTTATTCAGTGATTATATTAACCACTGTAATAGTGTTGTTTAGAAATATATTTTACTGCAAAGTCAAGATTTGTTAAAAACATGTGGAGGAAGACAGGAGTTAAGGTTGATGCTTGTTAAACAACTATTTCTTGCTAATTATATGGGCCATATGAGATGTATGTCTTTAACATTAATTTTCTTACTTTCAAAATGGTTGAGTAGGTACTTGAGCAATTCACTGCCTGGTAAACATTTTTCTAAACCTTTTTCAGTGTTGAGATTTGTAGAGGGAATTATAGAGACCCACACACAACAAAGACCTTAAACTATATGTGTATAAAAATGTGTGTGTGTGTGTGTGTGTGTGTACAGATACACATATACACATGGCTTTTACAGTATTCTCTGGGCTTTATGTTCCCAAGCTTAAGCATGGGTGTAAGTGCTTTGCTAAATGAGGACCATCACTGCATACAAGCTTTAATAAAAATTCCTACAGAAATATATTTGAAGTTTTGTCTCACTATTGTTTATAGGAGTCTATTGCTTTGGAACACTGTAAAATATCCCAAGGAATTAAGACTCTAATATTTAGTTCAATCTCTTTTTTAAATGCATTGAGCCAAATCCTAATGCCTGTAATTCCAGTATAACCCAAGGACCATTGAGCTAATGGACCTGGAAGCCAATCCTGAGAGCAGGGTTTGGCCCAGACTTTAGGAAGACAAAGTATGTTAAATTTGGGAAAATCTCAATGCAAAAACTTTCAATATCACAAAGTTTATATGTGTAAGAGCATTAATCAAAGTGTGTATTAAAGCCATACTATTTGTAAGTAGGGGGTTGTAGCTATAACTTTCTATATGTGGGTCTGAAAATTTACTGCACAATTTACATGTACATCCACTATTTCTCCAATGAACCTTGGTTGTTTGGCAACTAGGAACAACTAAGCTAGTAAAAATCAATCTAAATGCTCTATCTTGCTAAATCTTCTTAATGAATACTGTAAACTGAAACATAGTTGCAATAAGACACAAATCTTAAAGTTAATTAGTATTTTAGTGCAGTTATTTATCATCTGGACATAACATCTAAAGAGTTTAGGTGATAGATTTGTTCCCAGCTATAGGTCCAAAATGCAGCTTGACACTGTTTGTATAATTAAAATTCCACTTACTACATAGTGTTTTACCTCTGTCATGAAAGGGAAACATAGTACATGTGGGAAGATTCCATAAGAGAAATCCATGAATGGTCTTGGTGTTACTCCAAGAAGAGGTAAAACATAGTCTCCAACAGACTAAATGTCACACAAGAGTAACTGCATTATGGGATTATTATATGATTTGCTTCCTTGCTGGGTAACACAACTGTCTCCGAATTTAGTGTTCCCTTGCTAATACAGGAGACATAGAGACATTTGCAGGCTGTGAACTTCATTCCATTTCAAAATAACTCCTCCATGGAACACATTAGTTCCAGAATCAGCTTTACCCAGTTTGTCTTTTAGCAGAGATATGTTGAGCACTTGGCTGATTTCTACTTTTTCGTCGTCTGAGACAAGGTCTATACAGAGCATTTACACTTAGTGCTGGCTAATGTTTATCCTTCAATTTAGAAACATACAAATTCTCCCCTCCACACCTTAAAAACATGTGTCCTTCATAGAAAACAGGTCTCTGAGGAGGCTGTTCACACTAATATGTCCTCTCTCCTGAGAACTGGACCCAATGACGTGGATATGGGATGTTTCCAAATCATAAACACTAAGGATGTCACAAGTTTTTTCTAATCTGTGTGATTTCAGTGCCTTACTTCAACCAAAAATCACAAAAGGTTCCTCACTCTGTGTGCATTTTCCTTTCATGCACAAGCATTTGCACAAAGTAGAAAAGCAGCAGTAACTTATGATGCTTTAACCGCTATAATAGCTAATGGCCTTTGAAGGGAGCATAATGGGCCGAATACTGTGCTGTCAACCTGCTGGCCGTCCCTGCTGCCCTTGACAGCTACAGAGGTCTGCACGGCAGCTGTACTGTGACTGAGCAATGCATTGCTGCTTCCTTTGCCCTCTGCCTGGCTCTTCGGCTCTCCTTTGTGGGATTTGCATACAGCCCTTTGTGAATTCTTCTCAAATATATTTTAAGTACAGTAGAATTCTTTACAACTTGTCAGGAATACACAACAAAGATGCATTAATACCTAAAAGCTTCAGTGGAATACAAAGGACTTGCCTTTGGGATGCCTGATTTACTTTCCCTTTTAAGGAAATTGTTGTACAGTACATCATTCTGGCTGGCATCACACTGGATGTCTGTCAGAAGCTACCTTTTTTAACTGTCAACCCGTCAAATTAATTGCTTTGTTCTGAATGTGGGTTGGGTGATGACATACTTTCTTTTCTTTTTTTTTTTTTTTTTTTCATTTAACCTGCTGATAAAGGAGCTAGCTGTTTGGAAGACAAAGTATAGACATTTTTGAGAAGGACAAAATGGACGTTACAAGAACTGAAAAAGTAATCATGTTTATATCCTTATGAGGTAAGTAAAACTATACTGAAATGGTAGAACAAGTGCAGGCTTCTTGCCAGCATACCACTCAGACTGCCGTATAGCTCTTTTAAAACTTTGTCAAGTATTTTGGCACTGAGAAACTGCTGACAAATTAATATGTTTATGTGCTGCATACAGCCTCTATTTTGGACTGTAGTGCCACACTAAACATATTTTCCCAAACACACTCACTTAATCAGATTTTTTTTCCTCTGAGAGGTTTCCTTATCTACCTTAAACTATGCAAGAATGTTTTTCTTTCAACTGGTTTTTATAAATATTTCAAATTAACAATTCACTATTCAATCCTCTAGGGGCTTTGGACACTGCAATAATTGCATGTAATTTTGCTATATAGCATATAATTTTATCAAAAATGCAAAACTCTTTAGGCAACTGGAAACTTTAGGATGGTGTTCATTATGGATGCACAAGACTGGTGCTGTAAAAGTGATGTTTTGCTTTCCTTGCTAATTTAAAAAGTAAAGCAAACAAAAAAGCTTTGTTACCACTGGACCAATAAAACTGTGTATACACACAAATAAATACAAACATTTTATCTCTATACATATATGTATGCACACGTGCTTTTCATTGTGTGCATACATTTCATTCAAAGTGAAAATGCTTCCAAGGAAAACGTCTTATTTATATTATAATAAAAGGTATCTCTAATGAAAGAAAGTAAAGGAAATGAAGGGCTAAACTTACTTAGATACACTAAATGCAGTGAGAGCAATGCCCTTCTTTAGTTGAATAGCCTAGTACTCACAACCCCTATCCGGACTGCAGGAAACTGAATTCAATTCCTTCTTCTCTCTGATGAAATCTGAATCCAGTTCACCCAGGTCGAAGAACTGTTCTAAATGTCCTGCAAAAGGTTACAAATAGGGAAAAAGAAGCAGATTCATTCGGTCTCCTCTCTTCATATTGTTGCACCCTCTCTATACTCTTCCCACTTCCACTGTGCAAAAGTGTGTGATGTGTATGCTGAACACACATCATTTGGTGTCTTGGGACATTTGCCCAGTGCCTTGAATAACCCCTACAATGAGAATAAGGCTCCCTCATCACCTCTTCCCTGGACGGCGCATAATATATGACAGTGTACATGGATCCAAATCCTCTGGGCACAGGAGAGAGTTGCACTGTCTCCCAGCATAAATGGTGTCATGAGATGAGGGCTGATAAAGCAGCATAGGCTCTTTTTCTTATGCCTGACATAGCAAAGCATTACTACTGTGCTAGAGATGAGGCTGATTGGCATTAATTAACATTTCTAAATTGTAAAGATCAGAGTCTGCTTTGGAAGATCTGGATAGAAGTACATTGTAGGTGCTCTCATAACAAAAACCATCAATGTTGACTATGGTTCAGTGCAGTAACTGGCATGCTGTATCATCCCTTATTATAATGGCAATAATTTTTCCAGTGCTGACCTTCTTTCAGATTCTTACAAAACCAGCAGATGGGCATGTCAGTAGAAAGAGGCAATGGACGTTCTGTCCTCCAACCATACTATTTGGGATGAGCAAAGTACTTCACTAGTTAATGGCTGCATCCCCATTCTGACAGCTCCTTGGGGTGCCTATAACTGTCTGAAACCTGATTGTCACCTTTATCATTTTACTCACCTACCACTAGAGGTTGGTAACATAATTATCTTCACTTTCACTGCTGGGTTTGGAAATGCTTCATGGGAAAAGATGATCAGTCTTTTTCCCCCTTCTCAGTCCTTTGAACTTCTAAGTCAGAAAATAGTTGCCAAATCTATTTTTCTGTTTTGTATTCCCAAATCTGTCAAATTCTAACTAACCAAAACTTATATTTGTATCTCATTAATACAGTTCTTACAATGCACCTTGGTGGCATGAAATTGGGCTTAGGGAAGTGCTAATATAAAGTAAAACACAGACAACAGGGCACTGAGGAAGGCAATTAATGCTCTTTAGCTCCCTTTGTAAATGCCTATTTACTTCCAAGAGCAACTTGTGTTAATGCTGTAGTGTTAAACTGAAGATGACATCCATTTACAAAAAGAGACATTTATAACCAGTGAAAAAAAAGAGAAAGAAAAAGCCTGGGAACATTATGTTCTCTGATAAATTGATAGGTAGAGAAGTCCAAATAAAGATATCAAGGAAGATCTAAAGTGTGTGTTCAAACACAGTCTTATTATACCAAACCGGAAAAAAAAAAAAAAAAAAAAAAATTGTTGCTGGAAAACCTTGTAGTAACAAATGCAAACAAAAGAGAAGCAGAAAATTGATAAGAAAATAGAACTGGCTTGATTAGATCAATTCTATTAAAAGCTCTGAAAGACAATAAATGATTCAATAGAGGTAATCTGCAGTTCAGGTTTACTCAGTAATCCACTGGAGGTCTTTGTCAAAATCTTTTGACAAGCTAATTAAAAGGAGACAGTTATGCAGCACTGATTATTTACCTCTGTGAAATGAATCAACCCATCTTCAAGTTTCTATATCCATATTTTCTTCTTAGCAGTGTCACAGTGACCTTTCTGGATACCATTAATAAACTCCTCCTTCATCATGATAGCTTCAGAGTAACGTGCTATTTGACTGTACTATTTTGGGGAGGATATTAAGTAGAAATATGAAGAAAATATTATATAGTAAAATTCTAGGTACTGTAAACCTCAACAAATTGTATAGTCTGCATATATCTTTCTATCTTACAGATAAGGAAAATACCCTGAAAACAAATATAATAAAACTCTATATAAAAATCCAAATAGCCAGAATATATTATGAAAATACTTAAGTGTCTTAAGACACTATGATGACAATATATTTCATTTAATATTAATTTATTTTATGTCTTGAATGATTCTTAATTTGACTGGAACAACATTATTTCTTCATGTCATTTTTTAAAAGTTGTTTAGAAAAAAACAAGTTTAAAAATCCCAGTTCAAATCTTAACCCAATTCTTCACATGTTTGTCCTAGGGTTATAAAGATGTTAGATATTTTCATCCCCTCTTCAAAACTTTATGATTTTTATGAAATCCTTCTCAGAAAAGATCTATGAAATCCTTAACTGCTTTATACTGCTGATGACAATACTGTGTGTATTTCTGATTTGGTTTTTCCTGTGTCACATGAAAGAGTTATTAGTCTGCATGATATTCCCCAAATTTCCAGACATTCTCTGCGTGAGTTGCGCTCTCTACTCAATAATTGCAGGTTTGTTTTGGTCATCCTTGACCAATACCATTCCTACAGTGGAAGTAAGTTGATAACCAAGGCTCTAGTTACTACTCTGTGATTGACTCACTATACAGACGTCCCTTTTCGTCACTTCACTTTGTGCATCAATAGAAAGAGGCTAATTATGCTTGCACCAGAAAAGCTTTTTTAAATACATGAATGGTAAGATACTTTGATGATTTAAGCTACAGCTTACTTTTCAAAGCTGGGACAGATTTTTAAAAAACACACTGTTCCAGGGGATACATGCAGAATCCATAAAATTGTGTCTGGGTGCTGCAGCACTGAAGTTAGGGTCAACAAAATCTACAAGTCTGTTCCTAACAAGGAAGAAACAAAGGCAATAGTCTCCAGAGTGACCCCATATAGCAACTGTTAGTTTTTCCAAAAGACACCTCATGAGCACACCTACAGCCTCTGCACTCCTTCAATAGGATGGCTTTTATGTAGCAGAGTTAACAGCAGTATTCGGAGGGAACAGATTAGGGTCGGTCTAGTTTCTTCAGTTACCTGTTTGTTAGTGTTAAGTGGCAGGTAAATGGCATTGTTTCGTGGAGGTTGGGGGAGTATGGTTTAATGCCACAAGTCCCCTCAGGTAGAGACCTATCAGTACCATATTTGAATAAATGCAGGACTCTGAAAAGGGTAAACTAATACGGCTGGTGCTTTTACTGTAACTGACCCTTCCGTCAGAGTCTATGGATGTTTCCACGTTAGTGTTTTATTTTGGCCCAGGAGTAAGCTTTTCAAGCTGGTCTACCATCGGCTGCCCCTTTCACAGTGCTAGATTAGAGCACACAAGATGGATTCCTTCTGCACAACACCTAACCAGTGCCCGTGGGCTCAGAGCACACCTCAGATGCTTCTAGGGCTAGCAGGCATTCAGTCCTCTCAATCAGGCTGGAATGAGTCTGAAGCACCCCTATCCTCCTAAACTCATGTAGTGAGGACATGATGTCCTCATCCACAAATGTTATGCTCTAGATCCGCACCTGCTGGAAAAAAACTACCCGCTGTTATAAGACATAGCCTGTTTTAACACTGAGAACTGCCAATGTTATAATCTTCTCACACAAAGAACACATGCTACTCATTTCCTTACAGTACACATTCTCTTACACAAGTTGAAAAGCAATTATTTCATAGATTTATGGTAAAATAGAAATAGTGACTGAGACTTTAGTTTTGCAACAGTGCAGAGTCATATGTGTATGTGTATTGGAAATTATGCCACTTGCATCCTTGTGTTTTTATTGATTCCTTTTGGAAGAACTTCCTTTTTTTTACTATATAAATAAACATATCTAAAGAAAAGACTTCTTTGCATAAGAATGTTATCTAATTTTAAGTAATGTACTAGTGTAATAATCCTTGTTAATTTAACCCAACTTGATCTGGGATAGTGTAACATTCCTGTGAAGATATCCATACATTTTATATCAGCTCTCAAAATTGCTGAAACAATGTTATTGTCATTTTAATTCCATCTGTCTGTTTTAGATGTTCTCAATGTTACATATTCAAATTTGCATTTTGCAATCTTCAGGATCTATTCTCTAATAATTGACTTACATTTCTATTTTCAGTTTTTGTTGACAGGCATTTTATTGGTATTTTAAGGTATGTTTAACACGTTCTTGTTAGATATGTGAAAAACTAGAACACTCTTATCATAGTGAGACATCATAATTTGATACACAGCTCTGTGCACCACAGAGATCATCAGCATTCCCTGCATTTCTTCACTGGGCAGGGGAAAATAAATAAAAAGTGAATATTATTCTCATAGAAACTGGAGCCTGTCCTCTCTATATATGCTTGTACTCCTTATTAATGCCAAGCCAATTGATTTTGTCATTGCCCCATTCCCCTTTTTCCTCTGATAGTGTCTGAGGGTGCTTCCAGAGGGGCTTCACCTTGCAGCATAGCTGAGTGAGAGAAGGTACACAGCATGCTAACGTTCAGGGACTTTATTCATGAACCTCACAGTTATCATATGGCACATCCCAGCCTACGATCAGGTCTCATGTCACATTGTCAAAAAATCATTAACTGATTTTCCCCACACAGTACATTTGTATGCTAAGTCAGCAAATGTTCCTTATTTCAACAAAGCGTCTAAGAGTGAGGCTCTTCTCTACCAAGTTTTGTATTCTAAGAATTTAATCAAAATGACAGCTGGTCATTTTGGCTATGCCTGTGCTTAATGGAGAGAACTAAGAATTCTGAGAGGATAAATCCTATCATCTACTTCAGACATCTATTTTAAAATGGGATAAATTGCTTCTGGAGATGTCTCTTTTTGTAGACAGAACATAGACGCTGAGGACGGGATTAATCTAATGTTTATTAGTCACTAAAAAGTTAGTTGATTAGATCCAAGGTAGTTACTTCAGACCCTCTGTAAAAAGAAATAAAGAAATCCAAGGAGGGAATCAGCCTAAGACATCATGTCTGTGATGTGACGTGACTTCTGGAAATGCTGTGTTCTCTGCTTTTTGTAAAGGAAGACTATCTTTGACTGCCTTATAGAAGCAACTTATAGATGCTTAAATACACATGAAATGAGTCCCCTGGTGTGTGAATGCCTTGCTTGACAGCACTTATGCCTGTGGATAAGTAGGTTGTGGAACAGGACTGCCTACCATTTGTATTTATTCAGGTGCCTAGCTAATGCGTCATACTCTGCATACATTAGATAAATGTACACATAGTGGTGTAATGTCCAGTGCAGCTTCTTTTTGCTCTACAGTGGATACCCACAGATATTATAATTGATTAAAAAATTATCATAGCCTTTTCCAGGTTTTGGCATAGATGATGTCTCAACGATTTTCTGTGACAGTGAATTTCCCTGGCTGACCACACATTGACTTAAAAAAAAAATTAAATTCTTATAATTGTGTTCCATTCTACTGACTTTTAATTACATTGAAAGACTCCCCGTGTTATGGGATCATTATGCATTATGCCACTGCTACTCTGCCACAGGATAATGAGGAGGGACTTCTCCATCCTGAATTTTTAGTGCCTTGGCTAAGTTTCTTCTAACTCAGTTCAGTTCAGCATTAAATAATGTTAGGCTTTGTAATTTCTCATCAAATGCTAGGTCTGCCATGATGCTTGCCGGACACCTTCATGGCTCATCTCCAGATTTCTCATTTGGTACAAGACATGCTCTGATTTCAGGCATCTAAAAGTGAAAATTCTAAATCCAGCATACTGGCTGATATGTCTATGTAGTTCGTAATATGAATCAATGTTTTTTAAAGCCAGTCACTTCATGCAAAGGTGTTATCTCTGTGTTTTCTCTAGGTTATCACCAAACACAGATACAGTGGTACTATCTTGAGATTAGAACATATATTTTTTCTTAAATATTTGCAAGATATATTGATCTTAAAATTATAATAATATTTTTTTTGGTTATTTTTCTTCCTGGTAATTCTTTCTGTGAGAATTAGTTCAAAATTATCATTTCATTCCTCCATAATTCCATTTGGTGAGAATTGCTAAGTTTGGTTTCTTCCAGGGAATGCTTCATAGGGGCTAATGGAAATGACTGCACATTAAAAAGATTATTTTGAAGGCAGGAAGTAAAGCTTATGATACACTTTTCTTTTCTTTTTTTTAGATATCTTATTCTTTGATAACCTTTAGAGGCATGTAAGGAAAGTTGATCTCTCTTCATTGATCATGTTGAACTCTTTTATTATACTAAGCCAGTGTTCTAGGGCTTTCCAATATGCCTTTCAGCTAGCAGAAAGGATTTTTTTTTTTTCTCTCTGTGACACAGCTTACCTTCTTATTTCCCTTTCTCTGCAGCAATTCTCATCATAAAACAAAACACTACATGATCAGCCAATAAACTGGTCACAGCTCTTATCTTGACATATTTTCCTAGGATATTAAAAATCCTTTTGGTGGCTGTATGGTTGTTTTGCCCATATGTTCAAACCACTGTTGCTTAGTTTTTATTTTGGTTTTTTTTTGCCCCCCCCCCCCCCCCCAATTTCACAATCAAAGCAGTACACAGTCTAGTTTCCATGATTGTCTGGGCAAGTTAGTGTTATTTCAAAAACGTAAGATAAACCCCTCAGTCTCTAGAGTTCTTTCGATGTGGCAAAATACAGTTTCCGGCTTTTGGTCTTTTAATGTAAGTCTCAGGTTTCTTAGAGAGTACCGTGTTTCGTGGCCTATAGTATACAGGAGATGTGAAACAGACACTGTGTTCCACTTCTGGACTGCGAATCTAAGCATCTCTTTCCTGAAATTTCAGATGGCTGTGTTCAACTGTGTTCAATTAACCAGCTGTGCCCCTCTAGTCTTCTGCTTCTTTATATTCAAGCCCTGCCATTTTCTCAGTCAAGTCAACTTGAGTTTTTGAAAGTAATTCCAGCAGATTAAGACCCATAGGATTGGGACAAATGTTAGTATAAAACCTGTAGTGCTAAATCCTGTGAGATCGTGGCCACAGAATCACTCACAGGAGGTGTTTGGCACTTGGGGACAGTGCTCAGCATCGTAATGAAGTACATAAGCCCTCATCACAGAAAAGCCAATATTTGCACCTAGTTTCCACAAGAGAAATTGATTCTGCAGAGCTGAATCTGCAAGTAAAACTGTTTCTGTTAGAACTCATGCCAGCAAAAGATTCTGGTTTTTTTTTTCTGTATTTTGTGTGTATGCACACACTTGGCAGGCTTCTCCAAGGAAGTGTGTTTTCACATCAAGCAACTGTATCCGCAAAGATGTCAACAGGCTACTGAAAGCAGCCTAGCATCTGAAATGTAGCACCTTCCTCTTCCTGATCAGTCTTTCAGTATTTGTGGAAGATCATCCTCTGGCATGCAAAATAAAAAGCCAGTGTTAGATAAAAGGCTTAGCACACAAGAAAAGACAAATGATGAAATAGAAAATAATGAAACTCATTTAACAATTCATGTAAAGTTGATTATAACATATGAAGTGTATCAAACTTGTTTCCAGACTTGTCAGCAGCTCCCAGGATAGTTCTTTTTTTGTTGTTGGGGGTTTTTGCTTTTTTTTTTTTTTTTAATATTTTCTAAACTTATGGCCCTGTTGAGGTGTGGCAGTACATTCCCTCTAAAAAGAGATTCTCTCTAAAAAGAGATTTACATTGATTTTTATAACTCATAACAATATCACTTACTATTTTTTAATATTATCATCAAGGGAATCTTGAAATCTTCTAGATATAGCCTTGATCCATAGTCACTGGTTTGACTAGCCAGCTGTTGACCCAACACTTGTTAGTAACTCAACAAAACCAGACCAATGCCTGCATGAAAAGGAAAACAAAAAGAAAGCAACGCCTTAAATTAAAAAAAAATAAAGGAATTATAGTTATATCTAGAGTAATCTTTCACACACACATAGCACATTTGCCTACATACATTAATTTATTATTTTGCCTGTGCTTGTGGTCCATTAAGTTTCAGTCTCAGTGAAACTTGGAGGCTACTTTGACTTGTACAAATGCAAGTTTTAAGCATCCAGGCTAATACCTCATGGAGATTTTGTATATCATAGGACACTGACAAAGCATAGGGCGCAGTCCCTCAGCAAAATTTTAGCATGGAGACACTGAAAGAGCCAGCCAGCTCATAACAATTACTGCACATGCAATTACTTTTCAGGAAAGTGACAGGAGAACTTTAAAATTTAAACTCAGCAAATAGCTAATAAATCTTTCAGACGAATAATTTTTCAAAGAAAGGAGCCTGAAGCAAGCTCTGGGTGGCCTATGAAGGAGTAAATTAACAATCTTACTTGTCTACTGTCCTAATCTAATCTCTTACCTGCTGCAAATAGTTACCTCCTTCTGAGGGATTTGGATTCTGATTAAGCAAAGCACTTAAGTATCTGCTTGATTTTAACTTGAGGATGTGCTTTATGAGAGCATGTCATCTGGGTACTTCTTCCTCCATCCTTTGCCCTGATTATCCATCTAGTTGAGAAATAGGGGAAAAAATTATAATATTGTTTTCATCTTTTTCATATCACATTCAATTTGGATTTTCAATGATTGAGCACCTTAACTGAACAGTTTGCATTCAACTCATAAATACGTAGAAAGATATGAACAGCTGTGAAATTTCAAGCTATTGAGATTTGTTCGTACAAATTTAAATATTCTTTCTTTTAAAACAAGAAAGAGGAAGTTATAATATTTTATATATTAGTCAAGTGGCAGGCTAATTTGCCTTTGAAGTGAGAAATGCACTTTAATTCTCTCTCAAACTAAGGGTGTTCGTGTTTGGATCCTCCATCTCACAGGATAAAGCTTCACCAAAGTTGCCCTGTAAATTATTATGGCGAGAACATTCTTACATCTGTTGCTACAGTGATATTGATGATTCAGTTAAATGACAGTGTTTCTACTATAAAAAAGTACAATTAGAACATTCCTCCAGTTTAAAGGAGATTATCGTCTGCATAGACAAGGTCAGCAGAGCAGAGAAGAGACAGGACAGAACATCGGGGCGACTCCTGCCCAAAATTCAATGGTAATGAAATTATGTGTTTGACCTTGGCAAAATGAAATGGGATTGGGCTAGATCCTGTCACAGGGGAAAGCCAGTCAGCTCGCGTGGTTCAAACAACATTAGGATTGAAGCCGTTCCTTGATTTATTAACAACATGTTAAAAAAGATCAATATTGTAGTGGTTTAACCCCAGCCAGCAACTAAGCACCACACAGCTGCTCACTCACCCCCCTCCACCCAGTGGGATGGGGGAGAAAATTGGGAAAAAAAGTAAAACTCGTGGGTTAAGATAAGAACAGCTTGATAGGCTATAAAAAGAAGAAAATAATAATGATAATGATAACACTAATAAAGTGACAGTAGTAATAATAAGAGGATTGGAATGTACAAATGATGCGCAGTGCAATTACTCACCACCCGCCAATCGACGTCCAGTTAGTCCCCAAGCAGCGATCCCCTGCCCCCACTTCCCAGTTGCTATACTAGATGGGACGTCCCATGGTCTGGAATACCCCTTTGGCCAGTTGGGGTCAGCTGCCCTGGCTGTGTCCCCTCCCAACTCCTTGTGCCCCTCCAGCCCTCTGCTGGCTGGCCACCAGAAGCTGAAAAATCCTTGACTTTAGACTAAACATTACTTAGCAACAACTGAAAACATCAGCGTGTTATCTACGTTCTTCACATACTGAACTCAAAACATAGCACTGTACCAGCTACTAGGAAGACAGTTAACCCTATCCCAGCTGAAACCAGGACAAATATCAACACAAGTGGTAAATCATGGTACCAGACACTTACAGCACATTAATAAACAGCCACCCATTTCCCAGCCCCAGTCACCGGTCCCCAGAAGGACAGCCCCAGCACCCCCCAGGTTGCCCCCGCTGCCCCCAGCCCATGGGTCACCATCATCCCCCCACCGCAGGGGCAGCACTTGGCGTGGGGCCACCTGGACCCCGGCATGGGAGGGGGCTGCTGCAGGGGCTGGACGCTGCTGGGGCCGGGGGGTGGTCTTCCCCCCCGAGCTCCCCTCCACCTGGCAGTTCTGTGGGCTGCCTTCATGCCTTTTCTCAGGCTGGCTCCCTCTGCATTTCTGTTTCGGGGCCTGTGCCCGCCACGCACGGGCGCCTCGCACACTCACGGTCCCACCATAGCAGCTGGGGACACCAGGGCGACCCCAAGTGGGGGTCGTGGGAGCACCCCCGCAACCCCCTCTGCTCTTCTTTCCAGCCATCACTCCATGAACAGTCTTCCGCAAGAGATTTTTGAGGCTTTGGTCTCTCTGCGCCCTGAAATTTAATGAAAGGGAAGGGAATAAACGACTCGAGGCAATTTATTTACACTCGTCGTTACTGAGAAGAACAGATATGCATACAAAAATTAAAATGATGCGAAGACCCTTAGGGAAAATATTCCTGAGTCCTCAGACTCTAACTTAGGAACATCCAGGCACTTGATTTTATCGGAATTTGGCTCAACATTTTATACAGTAGAGATTAATGAGCCCCGAGCACTATCAAAATTTTATGAAGAGTATATGAACTTCTAGTCTTTGCAGAATCATCCTCAAAACAATCTTGTAGCACAGATATGTAATGCAACTGACACCACTGTCTACTGCTTAAATAATGTCATAGTATTGTATGTTTTTTAAAAAAGATCTCTTTCTGGACTTGAACTTAATTGGGGATTTAGTCAAATTTGAAGTATTTGTTATTCAAATATTTAAAATGGGCAAATTAAAAAAAAACAAGAAAAGGACATGCTATTATTTTAGACATTATGACAGTAGACTAGAAATAATATCCATTTTTACTAGGGTATGAATTTATCATTAACAACTAAGGAATAAAGTTTTAAAGTTCATTTCAAGTGCATTTCAATGTCTGACCCAACCATTCAAACAAATCTGGCACAAATTTCCACCTCATTAATAAATTTGTTAGGAGGGCATTCCAATGTATTTGAAGGTATCTAATTGAAAGTATACTTGATTTTATTTTCTACTGAGTGAATATTTTATTTTTAATATGCCCTCTGAACTCTTGAAACAATAGCTGCCATTTGGCAAATTGGCTTTACTACGGAATTGAAATGGGACATTTACTCTTGCGAAAGCATTAATTTCATGCATATATATGAAAATTATGTCATCAAGTCTAAGCTGATGAGTTTGTAGCCCCTTTATATTTTATGGGAAAATTAATACACCCTGCTTTAAATGAAGTGCCCCAAATAAGAAGGATGAATTGCATTTTTCTCTCCATTCACTGTAAAGGAGAAAGAAGGCTGGATGGCTAATTTGATCAGTCTCCTCACCTTTGGGCAGCTAAAGTTACATCAATGGCTATTGCAGAGCATGATTTTCCACTTTGTACTATTTGTTCTTTTTATTTCTACTGTGCAGGTCCACAGATCATCTGTCTGTCCCTTCTGAAAAGCTGCTCTCTTGCCTATCAATGGCATCCTAGCTTTACACCTGGAGTAAAAGCTTAGCTATGTAAAAACTTCTGAAAAGTAGGCAATAAAGATCTACAGTACTTTAACTTCAGGCTGAGGAACATTACACTGCCCACTTCGTAACTTTCTTTATCCTCCTTCTGTTGAATGCTAATTTTCTTCATGAAAATGCTAGACTAAAATTAGAGTCTACATATGGATTTTAGAGATCTTTATTATCTCTTTGCTTTTTAACTTCAGCCAGTCTTGCACAAACAGCCCCTATATACAGAATAACTGATGTGCACAGCAGGTGTTGTCTGAAAGCTGCTACTAGTAGTTCTAACAATACATGGGTAGTGTTCAGATTCACAGTTTGTTACTTTGAGCATGACAGCTTTCATGCAGCCCTCATTTTGCTTTGCATATGTATTTTTCTCTCGTTAGCCCAAATGTAGTTGCCAATTCTATCATAACTATCTCTGAAAGCATTATTTTCCTTGAAGGTATGTTCAAATCTTTTCTGAAAAGGTAATACTGGTGAGTGAATAATTATAGCCACTGCGTGGTCAAAATCTGTGCAAGTACTGGGAAACAAGCAATAACAAAACTCGGCGTTAAAAGAAACAGATGAATCTGTGACTACCAGTCTTCTTGTGCAATGCAGTAGGTTCATTCAGAGACGTCTATATTTTCCAGACTACGTCAGCCTTTTGCTTTCTAATTTCTATTACTATACACTGAATCTCCAAATAATGATACCATTTTCATAAAATTTCTTGAGTTAATTGATTATAGAAGGTTTTGTGTGGTTTAGAGCAAGGCTTGTCAGATAATCTGATAATGAGTTTAGGATCTATATGGCAGATATATTGGGGGCATTCCCAAAGGATAGACACTTGACCTATCACTGCAGATTCATCTGTATTATTTATTTTTAAGTAGCATATTGTTATAGTAGCTTAAACAAAACCCATTGTATAGTCACTTACTAGCTCAAACGAAATCCATTCTATAGCATTAATAGAAAGACTTGCTAAAGCCTTAGGCCACAAGTGGTGAATTATGCTGAACGTACACTTTGCTACATCACGGGAGGCCCCAAGAAGGTGCATCCTGTGAAAAATAAGGTAGCCACATCTGTCGGTGGAAGCTGCATCCTCGAGATAAGAAAAGGGATGGCCAGCCTGGAGACAGAGAAAGGATCTGATGGGGAACAAGAAGACCCCAGACCCAAATATAACTATTGAATAGAACAGTTGCATGAGGGGAGGGGAAGTTACGTTGTGAGGGTATAATTGCCCAGAGGTTTCTTTGATCAGGGTTCCTCTCCGGAGACACCCAGCTTGAGCTGCCCTATACCGCTGTACCACTCACACTGTGTCGGAGACTCTGCTTCAGGAAACCTCGGGTCGAGCCTGCGGGAAGAGGAAGCGCCCAAGGGTGAGTGTGGGTGTGGGGGGGTGTGTGACGAGTTGGAAGGGGCGCTCGTGGGCTCACTGGAGCCGCCTGCTGCGAAGGGGCTCCGGTCCTCGCAGTTACAGTCTTGGATGGGGTGTGTGCAGCTCCGTGGATGTTGTGTGAATGCTCAGGCAGTGGCCTCCCCCTTAACACCCATTATAACCTCCAGAGGACTCAGACATGTAGCCTTTTTGTAAAGTTATCACTTCAGTTGCTTTTTGTGTGTGGGTTTTTTGGAAATATCGTGGGCGGGAGGAAACAGAATATCTAATTGAATTTATGATAGAACATACATTTATTTAGGGAATAAACATTTAAAAATATCTTGAATACTCTCTTATTCTTTGATTAACAGCTATATTTCCATAATCATTTTAAAAAATGCACTCTCACAAAACCATTTAGAATTGTTTAACTGTGATATTTCTGCATCTACGTGGTGCAACCTTAAGAAAAATGACATTTGGAATATCAAATATATGGAAAGAGGGAAATACCAAGTGCCCTGCTAGCCCAAACAAGGCACATATAGAACTATTCAGACTCCCCAAACCTGGATCCACATGTTTCTGTAAAACAAAATTCACAGTGACCTTCTTCCCCTCAAATATCCAGATTTTTTCATTGGCTCTTAGGATGATATATATGCAGAAATCATAAAGTATATAGAGCTGATTGAGAAGTCCACCTGGCAAATATCTAGTCTTCAGTAGCACAGCTTATCTGCATTAACTTAATCATATTAAGACTTTCAGTCGTCCTTCTTGGCTCCAACTGAAGTCAGTCCTACCCACCAGGATGTGTCTTCCTCTCCCGCCAACCTGAGTAGGAGCACAGGCAATCAGCCCAGCTGTCTCTTAACTCCAGGCAACTGAATACCAATTGCTGATGGCTCATGAGAATCTTTTTTGCCGTCAGAGAAGTAAGATCGGGACCTTCCAATGGGAGCAATGGGCAAGGCTTAAGCACTATATGGGAGAGGTACATCACTCATGGTGTGCTGGCCTGCAGTATCAAGGGAGCAGAGTTGATGATCTGGAAGGTTTCTGTCAATAATACGGTCCTAAATATGAAATCCATGCAGCTGTCATCTTTTACAAAATAAATTATAATTAAGAGTATATCATGCAGTTTATTTAATACTGTTGTTGGGAATAATTAGCATACTAATGCAGTATAATGCAAAGCTGTCAGTTGTCGGGAGACGTAGTATGTGCAACTGGGACGTAACATATTGAATAATTTCCTTCAAAGGACTTTATCTCTTTAAGAGAGGTATTCTTGGGATTAAAACTCAGACTCACAATTAAAATATTAAGAATAAAAACTGAGAAGAGAAAGAGCTTGAATCTGAAAATAATGTGGCAAGGTTTAGGAAGAAAACATATGAACCACAGAAATTATTTTATGTTGGTTAAATTCAATTTTTGGGAACATAGCGATAAGCTAAGTCTGCAGATTTCATGAGGTGATTTGTATCTTCTGCTAATTCTCTACTTTTTGTCACTTCTGTAACGTTATTGTTTTCTAATTGTTGCAACAAGTTAAAATGTAATAAAACTGTTATTCAAATATCAGAAGTGCCAAACTGCCTTTTCAGCTTTATAT